>NC_045558.1:93956180-94172207 GCF_009769535.1 Thamnophis elegans | reverse complement strand
TGCTTTTGCTTTTGCTTTTGCTTTTGCTTTGCAGCACTTTTTCATGAAAACCTGTTAGGTAAGCTTTCCATTGGGAGAGCGAGTACGTTCAGCGAAGTGTTGTGAGAGTTGTGTTGGAGAACACACAAACCAGCATACAGAGCAGTGGTGGGTTTCAACTAACCAACTGAGAAGAGATAGTATGTCAGATGCCATCATTTCCTAGGGAGGACTTCTCCTTAAGTAGAAGTGGGCAAAAAGACACCACCCAGGAACATGTGCAAACTGAAAAAGAAGGAACGTAGGGGATAAAGAAAGAGAGAAATGTAGTTGCTTCTTGGAGAAGGTGGGTAAACTTGGTAAGCCCCTTTGTGGGTGGCCATTCCTATCCGCTTGCGCCCAGTGCTGTGGTTGAAGTGAAGCCCCAAAGCCCCCGCCACCACCGGAATATCTGCTGCCGCCTCCTCCTCCTCCTCCACATCACTGCCAGATTTGCCGCCTGATGCTGTGGCTGAGGTGAAGCCGCCAAAGCTCCCTGCCAGCACCCCCACCTGTGGCAGTGACGCCTCCCCCTCTGCTTGGAGCACCTGAGCTGGCCCCGCGTTACCCCTGCCGCCGTCGCCTCCTCCTCCACCGTGCTTTTGAGAGACATGAGCCTTTTTTCCTGCTTCCCACCACCTCCGCCCGCCTTCTTACTGGCTCCCGCAGCCTCATGGCTCCTCAAAAGCACGGCAAAGGAGGAGGGGAGAGGAATAACGCGGTGCCCGTTCAGGTGTTCCGAGCAGAGGGGGATGTGTCACTGCCATGGGCGGGTGTGGTGGCGGGAGGCTTTGGCAGCTTCACCTCAGCCGCAGTGTCGGACGGGCAATCTGGCAGTAGCTGTTTGGAGGAGGAGGAGGTGGTGGCATAAGATATTCTGGTGGCAGCGGGGCTTTGGGGCTTCACCCAGCTGCAGTGCTGGCGCAAGCGGCTAGGACTGGCCGCCCACAAAGGACCTCCCCGGGCTTGCTTTGCTGAAAACGGGGCGACTGGTGCTAGTTTTGAGCCGCCGGCGCAAACTACCGTCAGTCGCCCAGTGCTCAACCAAACAAGTTGGGGAGGTTCCTTTGCGGGTGGCCATTTCTAGCCGCACCTTAGAAGGGGGTGTTCCCGGAAGTTAATTGCTTCCAGGTTCACCGACCAACTGGTCCGCAAGACGGTAGGAACCCACCCCTGATACAGAGACGCTGCAGTTTAAATAGGCTTTCCTTTCGTGGAAAATAGAGGTATCAGAGTCCATCAAACAGTCCAAGCCATAAACAGATAAGACAGTCTGTCATCAATGTCTTCAGTTAAGGGATAATCCAAATAACATAGTCCCATAATCATACAAACAGTCCGTTGCTAACTGTTGCAAAAAACTTACAATAGCTCACGACACTCAGATCAGATCAGCCCAGCATCTAGCAAACAGAGAGCTAGCAGTCATTCTGGCTCTCTCGTATGGCCGATTGAGGAAAAACAGCAACCAATCACATTTTACCGTATGATTTAAAGAAACAATTACAACATTGCTACATGATTATATATGCCAACCCAACTGTTAGATTAAATTCCTAACAAAACTCATTAGAAATAGTAGCATGGTTTTTAATTGTGTCAGGTGCAAAGCAATGTTTAAGCTTTCTCCTTTCCCAGATACCTTTTTCATGTTAAATAAAACAGAGGGTGATGTGACTGGACTTCAATATAAAACAACTACTTTAAATTTCTCTTTATTTCTTGATAGGCCTGATAATGGTTAGCCTTTACTGTGACTACAAAGCGTTCATTTGCCACTGGATTAGTGATGGCTGAGGGCTGCAGGAACTTTCATACAGAATAGACTTCAGTATTATCTAATTCAGAATTTTTGGATGGAGAGATAGTTTGCGTGTGTAGAGTGCAATTCTAACCATATGTATTTTGCTGGATTTGCCTACAAGGCCTCTTCAAAAACGTATGTATCTGCTTTGGGCATTTAAATTAAATATCTCCTTTTTCCTGTGTGTGGGGGGGAGAGAATCCATATTGGGTAAAATAAGGATAAAAGTACACAAAGAGTTCTTTTCAGGTTTCCTCAATTTTCCTACACATTACTCAGACCAAAACACAACTATACATCCCTCCCCCCCCCAATAAATAAGTAGCAACATGGGAATAAAAGAAGTAAATCCAACATTTATGAATGACCCAATGGACAGTGTTATACAGCAAATGGAAATTATATGAGTGGTACACAAATGTGCATTGCTTAAATTAAATGTGACCCTACATTATCTCAGCTTCCTTTCATGGACTGTTTTCCCAAAGACCCTTCCTAATTTTATTTAAATTGGGGCAAGTCTTTAATAAGATAATATGTAACCATTGACTATAGATGGAATCATAGCACTAGCACCCAGGCTTATATACCTCTTCACAGTGCTTTAAAAGCCTCTCTTAGCGGTTGACAGAGTCAGCATATTGCCCCCAACAATCTGGGTCTTCATTTTACCGACCTCGGAAGGATGGATTACAAATGCATCCTAGGACTGTTTTGAAAAGGTAGTTATACGTTTAGTTTCCCTCGTCTTGTAATATCTAATTCAAATTTTCTGCATCTGGATGTGGATTGTGATGTAGCAGCTAATATATGGAACAGAGCAGAAAATGTATTCTTGTAAGTCATAAATTCATTGGAAATGTGAGTAGATAAGAACTTGACACATCTTAAGTGTTCTGTAAAAGTAAGTTCACAACCATGTATTTATTAAATTCAGATTCTGATTATTAATGATTGTATGACATTTGGTCTATCAGAGATTATTTTCGCACCTCCCTGTCTTCTCCTGTTCTCCACTGTCTCCCAGAGTCCTAATCATGCCCACTGCATCAATGACACTTATCCTCTGCCGTCTCCTTCTCTTTGCGTTCAGTCTTTCCCAGCATCAGGGTCCTCTTTCTTATTTGATGGCTAAAATATTTATGGTTCAGCTTCAGTATCTGGTCCTTCTAAAGGACAGTCCAGGGTTGATTTCCTTTAGGATAAAGCTATTTAAAGAAGCTGAATATAATTGCCAAGATCAGACCCATATGGCCTGGCAATAGCTAGAACTTAAGGAAGTCAGCGTGTTTGATCCTTATCCCACCCCTACCCCCAGATCTCAGGTATTCCACTATAGATTTTTTGTTAACTTCTATTCGTCCAAAATTACTTTTATCATCCCTCTCATTTATCATTCTGTCTCCAATCTAATTTGGGTTTTCAGATGATAGAATTCAGGAAAGGGCTAGCTCAGTTTATTGTCAGTAAAGAGGAACCTGTCACTGACTGCTTATTTTATTTAATAAATTTATAGGGCAGCTTTGGGGAACAGAAAAGCTGGGACATATTAATTAGGAAAGACCCTATCAGTATGCCTTATAGTAAAAGACAAATCCGTTCTTTTGGGAAATATTGTAGTTTAATTCCTGAAATTCATGTTTCTTATCTTTTCATTTCAGTAAATGAAATGGAAAAAAGACTGTTTTCAGTTTAACACCCCAGAACCTGAGGCATAGGACTGCACTAAAGCAACTCAATTCATTTCTTAAATCACCCATTCTGTTTGCTTCCAGGAATGCAAATTGCAAATGAAAGCAACTAAGTAGTTGTGTCAAGTATATAGAACAAATTTCCTTAACCTAGGGAAAATTGGGTTACCGTATTTTTCAGAATATAAGATGCACCTTCCCCCCCCCAAAAAAGGGGAAAATCTGGGTGTGTCTTATACACTGAATACAGCATTTTTGGCCTCTGAAATCCCGCCCCTTCACAAAAATGGACGTGCAGAGGGTTTGGGAGGCCTGCAAAGTGCTAATGGAGGCTGGGGTGGGCAAAAATGAGCAAAAAACAGACTGTCCCCCCCCCAGCCCCCAAAAGCACTTTGCAGGCCTCCTAAAGGCTATGTGTGCCCTTTTTGTGGCAAAAGGGCCTGTTTTGGCAAAAAAACAGCCTTTTTTGCTTGTTACACCCCACCAGCCCCCAGGAGTACCTAAAGGCTATGCATGCCCTTTCTTTTGGCGAAATACAGACCACTTTTTCCTCATCCCCCCCAGCCCCCAGGAGCACTTTGCAGGCCTCTGAAGCTCTCTGCATGCCCCGTTTTTCACAAATGAGGCATGCATAGGGTGACCAGACGTACCGATTTCAGCATGACAAGCACGATTTTAAACAATTTTTCCCGCGTCCCTCCGCCTTTTAAAAAAGTCCTGATTTTTTTCTGGCTTCATGTTGAAAGCCCAGTGGATTTGCTTCAGAAATCCTAACCGGGGGAAGACAAAAGACACCCTGTCTAACTAACCTCTCTCTCTGTGTCTCAGTACTTTCATTGAAGATATTAAAACGTTAAAACAACAAAACAGACCTCCCCCCCGCGCCGCGTTTACCTTATTTTATAAGAAAAAAATGATCTAGTACCATAGAGCTGCAGGAAATGGCGAGAGGGGTCGCCAGTGTTACTTCCTGGATTTTCCGGAGGGGAGGGGCACGGAGGTTGGAGGACTGCTCAAAATGGTGGAAAAAGAAACTTTCTGGTAAGTGTGCTGGGTTTTTTTCTTTTATTTTTTAATGCATTTTAAAATAATGTAGGTTTTTAAAAATGTGCAGCTGCTGTTTTTTAATTCAAAACAATAGTGTAACACTCTGATGTGCCATGGAAAAATCATTAAAAAAACCCTGAAAGAACAAAAGGTTTTTTTTAGGGTATTTTCCTGATCAAAACTATAATTGTTTCTGCATGACACCCTTAATCACAAATAGCCAACTACACTTCATTCTAAATAGTTTTATTTCCTTTATTGTATGTGATTACTCAAGTCCAAAAACTGAGTTAATTGGATAAACTCAGCTCCACAATTTACTAAATATACAATTACAGGAATTCATGTATAGTATGCTGTCTCTCAGGGTTTTGAACATAGGAGAATAATATGAGAGGGATTTGATGTAAAATAAGCTCTTTTAATGAATTCAAAATCAACGCAGCAGGCAAGACATGGGAGTGAACATAATACACACTTTAACAATTTTTTTTTCTTTTAGCCATCAAATACTGCAGCAAGTGTTCAGTAATAATAGCAAGACAGGCATAGGATTTTCCAGCCAGGTTAATTTTACTTTTTTATGGTTTTGATGTTGTATTTAATTTTATGTGTATTAGAAACTTATGAAGGCTGTGCAACATTTTGAGGTGATATAGAGTATGTAAAGGCATGAATACAGTAGAACCTCTGGTCACAACCATAATTCATTCCATAACTTTGGTCGCAAACTGATTTGGTCATGAATCAAACCTAATTTTGGAAATTTGGCGCTTACAAAAAAATGGGGAGAATGTGAATATTTTGTTCAGAAGCGTTCGTGACCAGAGGTTCTACTGTTCTACCCCCCCGGTCAAAGGTGTCCCTCTTTACCAATCTGAAAATCTGGTCACCTTAGGCATGCAGGAGGTTTGGGAGGTCTTCAGAGTGCAAAACTTTTTTTAAATTTACCTGATGTGTCTTGTACTCCGGTGTGTCTTATACTTTGAAAAATACAGTAAATTGCAGCTCCTGTTATCCAGTCAACCTTGCCAAGTAGACTAGACTTAGAAATCAATGCCACATAGGTTAGGTCTAAAATTACTTTTATTCAAAGAGCTATAGTAAAAAATTCTTGCAATTCCCAATGTGCTTCGTTCTGCTCTCATTTTATCTTTGTGTGACGTAGAGAGGGGTGTGTCTGAGATGATTACTGAAATTAGTTTCTTGGAATGGACTTAAGCCACACTTGTTTGATGGTTGCCTTGGTAATGGCTTTTCCTCATGTTTTTCTAGGCCATTCCCTTATGCCTTTCCCACCGAACATACTGGCTGCATTTCGGAAATTGTAGGCACCAGGGTAGAAAAAAAATCCCGGTGTGATTCCTATTCATGATAAAAGTAAACTTTTTGTGTACAAGGAACTCATTCTCTCTAATGCCTATACCTGCTCCAGCTGTGTCCAGCAAGACATGTTAACAGAGGTTCTTGTGGTATATAAAATCATTTTTTGCAATCATCCTCAAAATAATTGCTTAAACATCACACAAATCCGTCCTGTGCTCATTTGTGATGCACTTTTTATGTTATCCGGGTTGCACATAACTGTTGTATTTATTGCTTTCTGGTGAAATTAATCAGTATTGCGTACACAGTAATAATTTCTCTTTTTTTTACTTTGTATTTTACAGATAGAACTCATCCAAGTGTAGTTGAAAAATTTAACACATCGCCTCTAAGAGGGTTTATAGCCGATTTAGCTTTATGGAAAGATCATAGTTTTGAGATATGGGTCAGTTCTCTTGGATTAGCAAAATTTGGATTCTACATACCTTTTGTGCATATGGTTAAGTTGCCATTATCTTTTTTTTTTTTTTGGCTTTTCTGTTATAGTGGGCTTTGAGGGTTTGCAACCAGGCCATGGTAACGGCCGGCTCGTGTGTGTGTGTGTCCACGCATATCTTCACTTGCATGAGCACCAGCCAAGCACATACACACGCTCCATTTAAATGAGCCGTAGGTATGTGTGCATGGTACTTGCACAAATGGAGTGTGTTATATTATATCTATAGTGTCAAGTCACAGTACTTTTGACAGTGAATGTATGCCTTTTGGATTCAAGTTCTGTAAAGATGTTGTGCCTTAAAATGGCTTCTACTGTACAGCACAGTGGAGTTGCCATGGTAACGGCTTCACAGTACTCCACAAGGGGCTCCCTCCAATACAGGATTGGGATAAATACATACCCAGACTACCCCGATTTATCAGCTAATTCTAACTATTTTAAGACATGTGGCTAAACATTCAATTTTTACCAGTTTTAATCCTTAACTCAATTTTGGAGAAGGGCTACATCAATTTGGGCCAAGTTGATTTATTTTTAGTAGCTGTAAGATTGTGTCCATAATAGGTAAGTGGTCACTGAGAACAAGTGTACATTTATTTCAATAGTGTCAGATACACCAACTGCAGTCTTGACTGTACTAACTTTCAAAACTTGAATAATACTTGGTCAATTACTTTTGAGGAATAATTTTTGAAGAAAACATCGTGTCATTGCCAAAGGATCTAAATTTGGTGCCGCCTTCATATATTGGATTAAATCCCATAGTCCCCTGTCAGTTTGATTTTTGGCAATGCATTATGGAGGCACCAAATTGGAGAACACTAATGTATCCAATGAAGATAGACTTATCAGGAGAGGAGTATGAAATGTTTGAATTGTCAGTCAGTTACATCTTTTTTTTTTTGCTAACTATTTGCATAAATCTTTAAACAAGTATGACTGAATTTGCGGCTATATTTAATTACTAGGTTAGCTTAATTATGACTAGTGTTCACTAAACAGAATACTTTAAACCCGACATGTTAAAAATCGTGCTTCATTTTCTTTTTTGCAGATGAAACTTGCAGATGATTTGGGTATTCCTGTGGAAAAAGCATCCTACATTATGGTGGGACTTGGAGTAAGCAGCATGATTAGTTGTCTTCTGTTTGGAAAATTTGTGATATTGAAAAGTGTCGACCGACTTTATGTTTAACCAGGCATCCATATTATCTGTTGGTAAGTTTCACAGTAAGCTTCGTGATGTTTTTGCCTGAGAAATTATGGTTTAGACCTAGAAAACATCTAGAGTGTCCATTTCTTGCACATATGAGTTATATCAGCACCAACTACAAGTTAACACTGTGCCTTAAGTTAATTGCCAAATTTCTTGAGTCCATTCGTGTGATGGCTTGAATTCCCGTTCTCACTGGAATACATGTGAGTAGAAATTAGGAATTAGGAGAAGGGAATCTGACACAGTGAGTGGGTTCTCATGGAGAACCTACTGTATTTTTGGAGTATAAGATGCCCCTTTTCCTCAAAAAAGGAGGCGAAAATCTGGGTGTGTCCTTATACACTGAATACAGCATTTTTTGCCTCCTGAACCCCACCCCTTCACCAAATGGTCGTGCATAGCTTGTAGGGAGCTTTCAGAGAGCGCCTGAGGGCTGGGGGAGGGGCAGAAATGAGCAAAAAATGAGCCACTTTATGCTCATTTTGCCCTCCCAGCCCCCAGGAGCACTCTTAAGCTTTCTAATATGCCCTTTTTTTTGACAAAAAAGGGGCCTGTTTTCACAAGAAATGGGCTGTTTTTTGCCTCATTTTTGCCCCTGACCCACTCCCCAGGAACACTCATACAAGCCTCCTAAGGGCTATTCATGACCTTTTTAAAAAACAGCCCGTTTTTGTGAAAAAATGGGCCATTTTTGGGAGGTTTGCAGAGTGGCAAAACTTTTTTTTTAAATTTGCCTCTTCAAAACCTTGGTGCGTCTTATACTTGGTGCGTCTTATACTCTGAAAAATACAGTAATTCTTTATGGCACTCTAGAGGAAGACACTTGGGCACTTGGAGCCAATGCATAGGTTTCCTTAATATGATGCACAGAAGATGCATTACTATCATACTTGAGAAACAAATTTTTGGTAAGCAGAACTAAAATATTGGAAATTAGCATGGCAAAGCCTGATGAGTGCTGTTTTATCTTAGTTTACCATTATAGAATAATAAATACATTTGGTTATATTGAAATCTGTGTCCTTCATGTTTTATTTTCAGGTGTGGCCTACTTTATTATTCCTCATTGCACATCTTTTATCCCGCTCTTGTAGTCGTTCGCATCCTTTTTGGGATTTTTCGACGCGGAAACTATGTTTCTCCTACCTATCCTTACATTTGATTTGGTGGGAGCAGAAAGAATGCCTGTTGCATGGGGATTTATGATGGCTGTCAATGCAATTAGCTGTTTTGGTCCACCCTTTGCAGGTAAACCAGTTAATGCGATTTGTCTGTAAAAACACTGAGCCTGGAGAAAACTATACTGCTAATGTGTCCAAGAACTGACTCTTCCCAAGGCCTGCCTGAGTATTTATTTGCTTATTATAGTTGTATGCCTGCAAATCTTCACAAATATGGCATACAGCAGTGAATTAAAAAGAAAAACCAATAAATATTTAAAAACAGTCATGTTTCAAAACAATAAAATGGCACCCAAGCAAGGGGAATGATATGAGCCACAGTAAAATAGCTGTCAGCGTTCCAAATATCATCCAAAATGAAATCAGAGTCCAAGGCAGAATATTCCTCAAAGTTCCAATTTATTAAGAGAGACATGTTGGCACATATGTAGAAACCTGAATCTGAAAGCTTCCTGGGTTTCCGCACCCAGTTGAAAGTTCACAATCTTGCCTCCACACCCACAAGTCCATCACATGGTCCAATATTCCACTGCCATGCTGGCAGTTTCACCCATCCAGTTCCGGTCAGGCTCAGAGAGGTAGAGAACAAAAGATGACCTTGGCTTCCTAGAAAGGAATTTTATTTGATAACAATACATTCTACTTCTAACTATTCCCCCCTCCCCATTCCCTACTAATGAAACTGCATAGTAGAAAAGAATATTAGTGTGGCAGGCCAAACATCCTAAAAGGAATCGGCTGCAGGCCTGACAATAGCATCACAGGATTTCCCCAGTCTGCTAGACCCCCAGGTCTGATGGTACAGCCAGGTCCTGAGGGACTTGAATATTGAACAGGATGGACTTTGCTCCCTTCTGGGGTAAAATATCTCAAAATGGGATGCCACACCAAAGACAGTCTGCCTTCTGAGACCCAAGTTTAATTCCCTAATAGTTGGGACATGCAGCCTGCTTTCTCTGGTAGGACAAGCACATATAATGAGGAAGAAGCAGTCCCTCAGATCTCTCTTCCCCAACTACTCTCACCTGGAATCAGCCCTGGAGAAAGGAAGTGAAGTGGAGCAGCACTCTTATCGCCCACCCTCAATCAAACTCAATCAGAAGGACTCCATGGTCAATGGTATCAAAACTGCAGAGAGGTCAAACAGGGCAAGGATGGATGCCTCACCCCCATCTCACGCTTGCCTGGCTTCTTGAGGAGCAGGTGAGGCAAACTGACCATCGCTAAAACCTACTCCTATCCCCTGAACCAGTTTAATCAGCAAAGAGGGACATGGATCTAAAGAACGGGGCTGAGCTTACAGCCCCAAAAACCCTGTCCGTTTCCTCTGGTCAGACAGGTCCATTCCTGTTCAGATAACGGCAGTATTCCTTGCTAGGTATTTCCACTGGTTCTGCAACAAGGCCAGCGTCCACTTGGTTCTCTGAGCCCCTCTTAACCCCTCTTAGCTGCTCAGGAGCCCAGAAGGACACATGCCCCCCAGAACAGAGTGGCAGGACACAATAAGGTTGCACATAATAAGAACAGAGACTTAATGATGCTTTGCCATACTTACCACCATAGTTAGGTCTTTTTTCCTTTTTCTTTCTATGTATGCCTATGATAGGTACTCCTTGTTTAATGACTACTCATTTAGCAACCATTTGAACTTATGACAGCACTGAACAAGGGTAGTTACAAGGGGACTTCGTACCTACAAACCATTGTAGCATCTTGCAGTCATGTGATAAGAATTTCTCTGGCTGGCTGCTCACAAAGTCAGTGGTGAAGCCAGCAGGAAGTCAGAAGCTATGCTCATAAGAGGTTCTCGCTTAACGAACTGCACAGTTCTCAACTTAACATTGGTAACTGGGGATTGCAAGAACTGTTGCAGCTAAGTGGTATGGTCGCTATTTTTTATATTAAACTATGTTGCTAAATTATGGCATTTTCAATTCCAATTAGCAGTTAAGCAAGGACCAGCTGATAGCTTTTGGGATCAGGAAGGTGTATGCTGTGATTACTTAAATCTTTTTGATACTGGAATGTATGGTATCAGTTGAAAGAAAATTCTGTTTTGGGAAAGGAAGCACAAAAGTAAAAAACATATTTTTGTTTCAGGTGTAATGTATGATGCATATGGCAATGATACCATTGGCTTTGTAGTAACTGGGGTTGCAATATTGGTAGCAGCTGGCATACTTGCTTTAATTACCCTCGTTGCAAAAATCATCAGTCCAGGCAACAAAAACTACATTAATGCTTCTGTATGTGTAATAACCAATACCATCATGCCTTGGCAATCTCCAAGTATTTCATTAGGGGTAAGGAGTATTTGATGACATTTCTTTCTCTAAACAAGAAATTTCTTTCGTCTTCTTTTTCTTCCTCCTCCTCCTCCTTGGTAGTATGTGTTCTTGTACTAGACCTGATCTTTGGTAGAGAAATTAATATAGAATCTTCATCACGGTTGTGATTTGCTCAACAGGATGTGCAGCTACATGAAGACTTCATTTAAAACTCTCAGAGTTTAGAGGTTTTGGCATGAACCCCCTGCCCTTTGTGTGGTTCCAGCTATTTTTTAGAAAAAAATGCATCACAAGCAACATATTTGGCTAATTTCTCTGGAGATTCCCCCCCAATTCTGTTATTTTCTTCATTTTCATTCGTTCCTAGACAAATGCAAAGTATAAAAAGTACAGTTTCATTGCCGTTTGCCTTTAAGATACTTAAGGCCCTTTTAATAATTCCAATAGTAGGGAGTAACCCACTCTGAAATACCTTATACCCCTTTCGTCTGGAAAAGGCTGCATTACACAGGCTGTTAAAAAATATCAGATGTTCATAAAGGAGACCTGATATAAATTACTCTTTCTGTCAGAAATTCATTGGATACGGTACTAAAGCTGTTGAACCCATAGCAGCTGAATGTCTAGATTGAGGCCTCAGTCCCCATCTGTCTCAAAAACTGTATACTTAGTTCTTGTTTAGTGACCACAGTTAGGACCAGCAACTCAGTCATTAAGTGACGTAGTTGCTAAATGGAGAATTATGTGATGGTTTTTGCATATGATTTTACTTGAGCCTTCCTGCTTACAGTATCAGAAGAATACACTCCAGTGTATGGTTGGGAAGGTCCCCGAATTTGATACTTGAGGAAGCTGGGTAAAAGGTTGGATCTTATAGTCCCTTTCCCTCACTCCAGTGCCCTCTGGAATGCTTGTCTTCATGCTGCAATAATTAGGAGGAGGAAATGAACAGATGCTTAGATATTTACAATCTTTAGAGAGGAAGTGATTACAAGACAGTAAGGCTTGAGTTTTGGTTTGGGATCACAATTCTTACAAGCTGATTTAGGATGTTGGGAATTATAATAATCTCTCTATATATTTTAAATTGTCCCAAAGCAGAGTTTGAAGGCTATGTGGAAGGATGGTTTATAGCTAATGATCCAAAGATTATTTAAATTATAGATTTCAAAAGGAATATGAAGTGATCATGATAATAGATGATAAGACTTTTAAAATCAGATGTACACTGTCTTTATCTCAGATACATATTGTGTATTCAGATTACGAGAGGAAATGGAAGAATGCTGTTGAACTGCCATCATTAATACTGTCTTTCATAATACATTTTTTGTTACAGAGTGTTACTTCCTCATTCACAAAATCTATGATATCTCCTGCAGCAAGTACCTCAGGCCATTCAAAGGATTCAGCATGAAATCCTTTAAAAGCATATTAAAGTCAGATACAACATCTGTTAAGATGACGTCAGAACCTAGGACCTCTATGGGTACTGTGGAATATATGAAGGCTTTCCCGGATCAAGAGAACGATACAGCTGAGGGGACAATCAGAATTAGCATCTGTTTCAAAGTCAAACTTCAATCTCCATGACCCAGGACCTACCCATACCTTGTAAAAAGAAGAGTAGTGGTCTTGCATGAGTATGAAGGTGACGAGGAAGCTGAAATTACAATTGGGGTAAGGCCTGGACAGGAGTTAACCGTGCCAGAACTATTCATGAAAAGGAAAGGTCAGACTCTAAACAATTGGAGCGTTTTCCTGACAGAAACAAGATGGGGTGGCTTTCTTAGATGGTAGTGAAGGAGACGAAGAAGAAGCTGAAATTGCAACTGGGGGTAAAGCCTGGACAAGAGCTAACCGTGCAGAACTATTCATGAAAAGGGAAAGGTCAGACTCTAACAGTTGGAGCGTTTTCCTCATAGAAAAGAAGATGCGTGGCTTTTTTAGATGACTTTATTGGTGATGAGGAAGAGCAGTTGAGATATGTGCCTTCTGCCTCCACAAAAAAGAAGATGAGTTGGTGGTGGAGGATATGGATGTCCCTAATGATTATCAAGAGCAGCTTAAGAGCACAGCTACACTGAATCCAACTGAAGAAAATAAAACTTCTACATCATTGAAAGACTCTGGAAAGACTTCCCCACAGAAAGAGCAATGATGTCATATTTGCTAAAGATGAAGTTAGCAATTTACCGGTCATAAGAGAGGAAATAGCAATAGTAGTACTATTAGTATTTAGGATTAAGTAACATTAGCATTATTAGCATTATTATCATTATACATTATTATTAGTAGTAGTATAACGGCATTTGATCTAGCACATCTGCATGACTTCCTAGTAGCAATTTCTTTGTGTTATTCTGTATACTTTTTCATGCTTGTTTACCTAGCTTTTACAAATGTTTCTAAAATAATTGTTTATTTTTCATTATTTTATAACTTAGATTACAAACAATTTGAAAAGAACTGAATTCCCAGCAGATATTAAAACCATTTTGTCATTTGCCTATTTTTGGAAAATAAACAAGCGTTTAAATTATTTATGCTTTGTAGCTAAATTGAGTTGAGACCATCTTCCTATGCAAGACAAAATATGTAGCTCTAACCTTTATCTTCATTTTTGCTACTGCACAATAGGACTATTCTAAGTGTCAAATTTTGTTCATCATATGGTGCACATATTCAGCTAATTTAAGGTGACCAGACGTCCCGATTTTCACGGGACAATCACGCTTTTGCACAATTTGTCCCGCGTCCCGGGACATTCTTAAAAACTCCCGATTTTTGTGACCGGACCCGGAAGTAGCCTGCCCCGCCCCCAGCCCTGTATACCCATCCCAGCCGGCTGGTATTTTGTCCTTCTGTCTCCCCGTTGCTCAGAAAAGCAACTTCGGGAAGGTCCTTTGCTAGCAGGCAGGTTCTAGAACGCCTGCAGCCACCAAAGGACCTTCCCAGAGTTGCTTTTCTGAGCAACGGGGAGACAGAAGGGATGCAATCTCCTTTCATTCTCCCTCTGCTCATTCACTTCTTCAGGCAGCAGAAACGAAAGAAAATCGCATAGCCGAGAACAAAGGAGCCTGCAGCCTCCTTCATTCAAATGTTCAGGAGCGGGGAGTGGGGGGGCTTTCTCGCATGCCTTCTTTTCTCTGAAGCCACGCTGGATTCAGCAAACCGGGCAGCACGTGCCCTTGGGATTGTGCAACAGCCGAAGAACAGGAGGCTAGAATTCGGGTGCTGCACTAGGCCACGGGCACGCCCTATCCTCTTCTCTCTGATAGCCGCCTGGTTAAAAAGGAGGAGGCACCTCTGCTGGGTCGGAGCCCATCCAGGAAGACGAGGGAACACAAAGGGGAATCCCTCCCCCCGCAGATGGCTCCAGACCAGCGGAGCCTCCTCCTCCTTTTTAACCAGGCGGCTATCAGAGAGAAGAGGGCAGCTTGTGCCCATGGGCTTATGCAGCAGCCAAAGATCATCTGGTTAAAAAGGAGGAAGAGGAGGCTCCGCTAGTCCAGAGCCCATCTGCGGGGGCAGGGATCCCCCTCGCATTCCTCATCTTCCTTGATGGGCTCCTCCTCCTTTTTAACCAGGTGGCTATCAGAGAGAGGAGGGCAGCGCAAAGGAGGAGCAGAACGGCCTTAATCATGTCGAGCTGCCCAGTCAAAAAAACCCTTTCCTTCTGTAGAAAAAGAAAAGAGGGGAGTGAATTCGAGAGACCAACTGAAAGTGGGAATCTTCAGCCAGGGTACCCTTTGTTCCGCCACAGCAACCTTTTCAAGCAGGATCAGACTAGTTTGAAAGCCTCGCCTTCTATTTTGGCGGGGAAATTCCCTGCTGCCCAGGCTCCATCCCGCAGAAAAAATCCCCTTCGCCAAAGCTCGAGAGGCAAGCGCTTGCCTCTGCTTGCCAGAATCTCTGGAGAGAACTTTGCAACTAGCTAAGGAGTGGCGAGCAGCAGACTTGGAGCATTTGCACAGCATTCAGCCAAGGTCCTGCTGAGCCCCGCAACTTTGGATGACCCGATGGATTTATGATGGATGTGCACCCCTGGGAGGTGCTGAAGAAAGACAGGCAGCTCAGCCTGATCCAGGACGACAGGCGCGACACACATATAGAGTGAGAAACACACACACACACACAGGGAGGGAGGGAGGAGAGACACACACAGAGAGAGAGAGACACCGAGAGACAGATACACAGAGAGAACGACACAGAGAGAGAGACGGAGGGAGATAGAGACAAAGGCCACACAGAGAGAAACAGATACAGAGAGAGAGGGGGGGGGATTTAAGAAACTTCAGAATGAATCCAAGAAGAGGGAAGAGATGGAAGACTGGCTTTTCGCTCTGATTTCTGAGCCCCAGCTGTTAGTGATGGAGGAGGAGGACAGCTCATTCTGTGGCGTTTTTAAAAGTCCTGGTTTTTTTTTTAGCACAAAAGGAAAAATCTGCAAAAAGTCACGGGTAGCCCCTGGGATTGTTCCTCGCAAAGCATCATGTCGCAGAGAATGCAAATGAAGGTGTCCCTTCTATTCAAATCAGAGTCATGCTGAGTCCCATTCAGAGGGCGGAGGGGCGCGGTGCTTTTTGTTTTGTTTTACCTATGTGTCTCACAACTATGCAAAGGTGGGTTTTGTGCTACAAGGATCTTTCTTTCTTTTCTCTGTCTGGGTTCCGATTGCAGTTCCTTCGGATTAAAGCACCGTTTCTCATTCCTTTGCAAAATGGCAGAGCTGCCTCCCTCCCCACTTTCCTTGCAGCACCCTCGGTTGCAAAATGTTCCCCTGATTTGGTTTATAAGTTCGCAGCAATGCAATCAACAAATAGGAAAGTTTAATAAGGATCTACTGACTTTATTTGGTCCTCTGCTGCCCCCCACCCGCCCCCCCCTTAGCCCTTGGTTTTGTCCCCTCCCAAGGAGAGAGTGAGAAGGAGAGGAAGGAAGGAAGGAGGGGGGAAGGAAAAGAAGAAGGGAGGGGAGGAGAAGATGGAAGGAGAAAAGATGGAAGGAAAGAGAAAGAATAGAAGGAGGAAGGGAGAAGGAGGAAGATGGAAGAAGAAAGGAAGGAAGAAAAAGAAGAAGGGGAGAGAGAAAAGAGGGAAGGAGGTAGGAAGAGAGGGGGAAGAGGGAAAGAGCAGAAAGGTAATAGAGAATGAAGTTGATAGGCAAGAGGAAGGAGAAGGAAGAAGAAAGAAAAAGGGAGAGAGAGGCAAGAGAAGGAGCGAAGAAGGAAGAAAAGGTGAGAGAGAGGAAAAGAGAAAAGGATGGAACTAGAAAGGAAGAAGGGGAGGGAGGAAAGGGGACGACAGGGAAATAGAGCAGACAAGACAAGAGAAGGCTAAGGTAATAGGCAGAAGGAAGGAAGCGGAAGAAATAGGGAAGGAGGGATAGGAGGAAGGATTGGAAGGACGAAGGAACAGAAGCGAAGGGGAAGAGAGAGATACAAAGAGCAGAAAGACAGAGAAGTAGATAGGCAAAAGAAAGGAAGCTGAAAGATGGAAGGAGGAAGGAAGAGAAAAGAGGAAAGGGAGTGAGTGAGGAAAGAGAGGATGGAAGGAGAAGGAAGGAAGAGAGGGAACGAGAGAAGGACGGATAAGGTGAAGGTAGATAAGCAAGAGGAATGACGGAAGGAAGAAGTGAGGGGTCTCGAGGATGGGGAAAACGTTTAGTGACCAAGTTACACTGGCATTGAAAAAGTGACTGATGACCATTTTTACCCTTAGCGACCGTTGCGACCATTTTTGCACACTTAGCGACTGTTGCAGCATCCTCATGGTCATGTGATCTAAATTTTGTTTGGCAACAGATTCGTATTTATGATGGTTTCAGTCCTGGGGTCATTAATCGCCTTTTGTGAGCTTTTGACAAAATATAAATTTTTTAATCAAGCCCCCCGATCCCCCCAGTCAATGATGTCCCTCTTTACCAATCTGAAAATCTGGTCACCTTACATAAAGAGCTGCCCACCATCTCTTCAAGCATTGTTTCAATGGTCTTACTGTTGGATTTTTGAATAAATCTGTTTTGGGATGATTCATATGAACTAGTTCTGTTGGGGAGGGGGAAGTCATGTGCACTAGGATAGCAACCAGTGGAAAGACAGCCAATTGAGAGTCATATCAACTGAAGTATCATTTAAAATTATGCTCCTTATAACAGAACTTCACTTGGCTGCCTAGCAACCGTTACCAGGAAGCACGACTTTGAAAGCAGGATCCAACCGTTGGTGATTAGGCCAACACTGGAAATAAACAAGTGTCTGTGCGTGGGAAATTTTGATACTGAAAAAGGTGTGTATTCAAGGAAGAATAATGGTTAGGCAGGTAAAATATAATTTGAGATAAAAAGAATAAGAATGGGCCTACAATAATATCAGAAACATCAGTTTTAGAGAAATGTTTCAATCACATTTCATATTGTCTTGGATTTATTATTGTAGAAATCATAAAGTCTCAATCTCAAGTTTTATTGCTAAAATAAACATTCTAAAACATTTCATCTGAGAACTGACCGGTGGCTCAGTGGCTAAGACATTGAGCTTGTCAATCAGAAAGGTCAGCAGTTTGGCAGTTCAAATCTCTAGTTCAGGTCTGCATGAGCAGGGCGTTGGACTAGATGACCTCCAAAGTCATTTCCAACTCTGTTAATGTTTACCGTTTAACAATCAGAGTGCAGTTCCATACTAATATACCTGGGACTTTTATTAAATTAGTTAAATTAGATTTATTTTTAAGTAAGCATTGCTGTATTTAATTGTGCTGCAGTTTAACTCCTGATTTCTTTCCACAATGATTTACTTTCAAGGACAGACTATCAAAATGTTGATTTTTGAAATGGAAAGGGTGGGAAGCAAGGTATCTGTGGATCTGCCTCCTGATGACTATATGTTGTATATTTGGAAGAGTAAAACTTGGAATTTACAAGTACTAAATGGTAAAGGAGAATAGGATAGGATACAATAAATAGGATAGGATACAATGAAAAAGAGGCAGATATGTGTAAGAAACTAAAAAAAGAGAAAGGTTGTATTAAAATCTAATTTATGGTAATTTAATTTTACAGAATGAAAAGAACTCCTCACTTATGACAACAGAGCCCAAAATTTCTGTTGCTGAGATATTTGTTAAGTGAATTTTGATCTATTTTATGATCTTGCTTGCCACATTTGTTAAATGAATCACTGCAGTTCTTATTTAATAAGAGGGTTATTAAATGAATCTTTCTTTCCCACTGACTTTGCTTGTCAGAAGGTCTCAAAAGGTGATCACAACAATCATGTGAAAAATGGTTATAAGTCACTTTTTCAAGGCTGTGGTATCTTTGAATGGTCTCTAATGTACTGTTGTAAGTCAAGTATTATATGTAATGAATAGAGATAGATTAATAGAAACATCTGATTTGCAAGGATGGAAAGTTAGAGAGCAGGTAATAGTGAATGGTATTGGTATACAATATGTTTACCTATGTTTTTTTCTTAACTAGGCCTTTCATTTCTTTGGCTTAATAGTTGCTACTCCTTTTTTGAGCTCTGTATAAAGTTTCTGTCCAAAATACAGATATCCTTGAGTTACGACCAAAATAGCTCCCAAATGCTAAGTGAAACATTTTCTAAAGGAGTTTACCCCATTCTACAACCTTTCCTACCATAATTGTTGTGTGAATAATTGTATTTGTTAGGTTAATAACATGGTTGTTAAGTGAATCTGGCTTCTCTACTGACTGTATTTCTCAAGTCGCAAAAGGGGGTCACATGACATGGGAAACTGAAAAATGACCATGTCAACTTTTTTCAGTGCCATTGTAACTTTGAATGGTTACTAAATGTACTGTTGCAAGTTGAGAACTACTTGTAATAAATATAACTTGTTATATTTATATATAAATATGAAACAATCAAGTGTCTTCCAACATGACATACTTGCCCAGGTAATTAGAAATCTGGTTACACAACTAATCAAGCACATCATATTGTATAAATATTGAATATATAATGGGAACCCAGAAATAGATTAATCAAGTTAAATATATCATTTGAACTCAGTCCATTAGTTCCAACTGCAAATAACATATATATATATATATGGATCTGCCTGCTGATGATATTTATATATATATATATATATATACATACATACATATATATATATATATATATATATATATATATATATATATATATATATATATATATATATATGTATATGTATGTATGTATATATATATTTATTTATTTAGTGTCACAACCCTGGTAAGCCCCAATTATGGGAGGAAGCTAACTGCTTCCATCATCTGTCAATCGGCTCGTCACAAGAGTCCATCATGACAGAAACCCAATATTTTTACTGTTGCCTTTGTTATATTTGTGTTTTATTTGTGCATATATATATACATATATATGTATATGTATATATATGTATATGTATATGTATATGTATATGTATATGTATATGTATATGTATATGTATATGTATAAGCCCCAATTATGGGAGGAAGCTAACTGCTTCCATCATCTGTCAATCGGCTCGTCACAAGAGTCCATCACAACAGAAACCCAATATTTTTTTACTGTTGCCTTTGTTATATTTGTGGTTTTTTTTATTTGTGCTGATAAAGTCTCCCTTTATTTATTTATCAGCACAAATAAAACACACACACACACACACACACACACACATATATATGGATCTGCCTGCTGATGACTATATATATATAGTCTAATATATATATATATTAGAAAATTACATGAGAAATGTATCTAATTGTAAACCAAGTATGATACCATGAGTAAAAAAAATCTTTTAAAAGATGACACTGGTGCAGAGACAGTATCTGTGTCAAAGAATACTTACGTATTTAAACATTATAAATAAAATGGACAAGTATTTTACCAATTTATACACACACACACACACACACACACATATGCACACACACCTTTGTTTGCCTCTATAATTACATGAAATTAAATAACCCATAAGAAAAGCAATCTTCACATTAGCTAAGTAATTTCATGATATATTAATTTAAACAAAATATTTTTATTTTATTTTATTTTTAAATATACATCAATATCAATACATGAATAGTGAGGCATCTGGTTATCATTCATTTGGATACAAGTAATAATGGTAGTATTAATAATTTGTTACTTAAATCATACTTATGTAATTGTAATGTTATTATACATATTTATGTTAAAATATAGGCCTTCATTATTTAGTTCAGTATTTTAGTCCACCCTTCTAATGACAATAACAATATTATTAAAACATACATAGTATCACCATCTTTCAACATCTAATTTTTACATCTAGCTATTATTTTTAGAAATATGCTATTATTTTTATTATATAGAAATATGTAGAATAATATTCCCCCTATTTCTTGTTTCTGCCTCTGTTATAGCTCAATCTTGTGTTACAAAACATTTCCTCTATCCATCATCTCTTGCCCGTTTTAATATTTCAATAATTATTCATTTTTTTACTTGTCTCCCAAAATCCTCCCTTGGGTCTTTATGTCTATCTTTCCAGTTTAACCTAAGTATTTCTTCTATCTCTACTATCTTTTGCAGTCAAGCTTCCAGAGGGCCTGCCCAAGTCAAATCCAGGAAGATTTCTAAATGTCTCCTTAAGTCCACTCTGTAAGTTCATAACTTTTGGTATTTGAAAGCCACTTTATTTAAATCTCCTGTGTTCTCGCCATAAGGGCGCCAGTAATCATAAAATAGATAGGTATAGAGCAGTAGACAGCACAGCAGTCCTCCAGGTGTTGTTTATTTGAGTATAATGTCTATTCTATTCACCAGTAGGTAGCGCTTTCAGCTTAACTTTCAACATTGCACAAAATCTGACAGATTCTGTTGGTACTTATTCAAACAAATAATCAAACTACAGACAAGTAATTCCAGCATTTTAAAATGCCTTACTGCCAATAAAAATTAAAAACCCAATCTTTCAATGTTTTTAAAGGTTTTATGCTTTCCTCTTAGAATCTTTTCTTTCAGGTCTGTGATTTTTCTCTCTGTAATTGTTCACTCCTTAAACAAATTTTTCAAATAATCTCTTTTCCAGAATTTATTTTGTTTAGGGTAGGTTTTACTTTAAAAAAATTAATCACCTCACCCAGTTCCAGTCATTGTTCATCTACACAGCTCCAACACATTCTTTGTCTAGCTTCACGACAGCCATTATGGCTGCCTCTCCATTGTCGGATGAGAGGGAATTAACCCTGGATCAAGCAGGGGATTAGCCCTGGATCAACCACTCTCCATGACCTTCAGGGCACCCCTCTTCTCTTTTTTTTTCAATATATTTTTATTATTTTTACATTTAAAACAATGCAGTACCGCAAAGTCGAAGTGAACATACATTCACTTTATATACAGCTAGTCTCAACCATTAACAATTAGCCTACTTAATACATTGTCTATCCTTCTGTCCAATCACTATATATACAGTTTGTTCCAATCTTGTCACCTTGTCTTACACCAATCATAAAATCTGTTCTAGACTTCAAAATATTCTGATTCCCCTTTATTTTTTAGTTCAAGAGTGAGCCTATCTGCTTCCACACAGGCCAACACTTTTCTGATTATATCTAGCTCTGATGGTGTATTTTCTTTTTTCCAATATTGTGCATAAGTTATGCACGCTGCATTAGTACATGTATAATTAAATAAAGTGTATCTTTCTTAAACCCTTCTGGTATTATACCTAGGAGAAAAATTTCCGGTTTAAACAAGATTTGGTCTCCCACCATTTGTTCTAACCATGATTGAATCATTTTCCAATATTTTTTTTGCCTCCCTCTTCTCTTCGTCAGCCTTACAGGGTGGCTTTAGCATCTTATGGGGCCCTCCAACAAAGAGATTCAGCACGGGTTTGCAGAGCCTCACTCCTTGTGTCCAATAACATTGCAATGTCAGCTGAAACTCCAATTTAAATATAAAATATTAATGTACATGTTTATTATGTCATATTTCTACATGTTAACAAGTTATTTAACAATTCTAACCACCATACAAATAACCCCTGGCAACAACTTTGACATGTCCATCGTTCTCAGTCTATGTATAAGATAATCTCAAATTAGCCTTCATGTTTTGCTCTTAAGCCAACAGCAACCAGTAGCAGTTTGAAGATGTATCAAACCTGCTCATCATCATTATTATTATTATAATTATTCTGTTACCCACAAACAAAGCTGGAGAGGTGTTTTGAAACCTAAAACAGAATATAACTTTATTACGGTCATAGGCCAGGAATAAACATCACTGTTTACAATATATTTAAAAAATAGTACTGACATTAATAGTGGATAATAACATCCCTGTTAAGAAAATACATGTTCTCAAACCATTAGTGTCACTCCCTAGTTTATGTGAATGGAGAGCCGATAATTATGTGAGTAAATATAATTTTCCAAAAATTGTTAAGAGATGTCTCCAAAAATTAGCACAAGTTGACGGCTATAATTCTGTAGCCAATTTTTTTCTTATGGACATTGTAGCAACACAGAATTTTGCCACTGCATGCGTGGTATCCAGGTTTGAGTCCTGGAGGAGAAAGCCTACATAAAAATTGTCTGCCCTCCCTGGCAATAAAGGGGAGAATATACACTGACCTCTGTATAACTCACAGTACAATGAAACATGTGAGATATCTTCAACTTCTCCTTTACCACATATACTTATCCGTTCTGCTATTTGTGTTCTCTTTTACCTGCCCTGGAGGATGCTGAGGTGAGAATGCTAAATCTGGCTCTATTCTTTGTTTTGGGAAGATCAGATCATTTAGATAACTTGCTGATTCCCACACATCCTGTTTGATTCTGTCTTTACTGTGGAGAGGCAACCTATTAGTTCTACTTGGACAGCCATTTGTCTGAAATGGTATAGGATCTTCTGCTTGAATAGGGAGTTGGACTAGAAGACCTTCAACGTCCCTTCCAACTCTGTTAATTCCATGTCCTTCATTATATTGATTACTATTTGCTTTGCTTGGCCAAAGCCTAGGGACATTAGGAATACCAGTGAGTGCCCATAATAGTCCAGCTTGTGGTTTATCACCTGTTTCCAGGGGGAGGGGAAGGTGTTTTGAAACCTAAGCTTGTGTAGTAAAGCAGGAGAATGCAGAGTTTTGAAGATGCCAGGTTTTGAAAAAGACTCATTCTCCTGAAAGCAGGAGCCTCCACAATCCTATTTGTGAACTTGGCACGTTGATTGGCCTGCTTTGTCACTTACATAAAGCAGGAGAGAAGGGTGGAACCATTTTCAAAACTCACCACCTCCCCATCACTATTATGATTATACATTGGTTTCCAGGTGGCTGATGTCATTCCAAAAGGCAGAAGGGAGCAATGCCAGAAGGTTTAACCAATCTTTTGTGAAACATGCCTTGCATATTTAAGTAAATAGATCAGTATCCAGTGGCCAGTTAGAACACAGGACACAGGAGAGGTGTATTGAGAGTGGGGAGGCCAATTTCTGTAGCCATAATTTTCTGCCAACTCAGTATAGATCTGTGATGGCGAACCTATGGCACATGTGCCACACGTGACAGGTGGAGCCGTATCTGCCAGCATGGAAGTTGTCAGTGCTAGTGTGCTGGCACACACCAGCTAGCTAATTTTTGGCTTTCTGGAGACCCAGGGGAGGCCATTTTCGCCCTCCCCGGAAAGCCTCCGGAGGCTGGAGAGGGCCCAAAACAGGCCCAATGGGCTAACAGGAAGTTCAGAAACAATCAGTTTCCAGCTTCTGGAGGGCCTTCCGGGGGGGGGGGGGAGGCAGTTTTCACTCTCCCCAGGCTTTAGGAAAGCTTCCAGAGCCTGGAGAGGGTGAAAGCTTTCCCCAGTGCATGGGGGAGGGTCGTGGGTGTATGCGGGGGAGTGTCATGCGTGCATGCACAGGTGGCGGGGCCCATTGCATTTTGGGTGTGGGCATGTATATGCCTGCTATCGCACACATACACACAATTTTGTCACACATTTACAAAAAGGTTCACTCTCACTGGTATAGATGGATGCCCTGGCTGTGTAGGAAGGCCTAACGCGCAAAAGTGAAATCAGATTGAATTGAATTGAATTTATTGTATTTCTATGCCGCCCTTTTCCCCGAAGGGGACTCAGGGCGGCTCACAACCCAAGTCAAGGGGGGGGGGATACAAATAAGGGAAAAAAAGACGAACAAAACAATACCACAGTTTAAAAACACACAACAACCATACCATTCGAGGGGGGACAAAGCTCATTAGCCCCAGGCCTGTCGGAACATCCAGGTTTTAAGGGCTTTGCAGAAGGCCTGGAGGGTGGTGAGGGTTCGAATCTCCACGGGGAGCTTGTTGACATGGTATCGTTCCAGATACCATGTCAATAGATGTAAAAGTTTAACTGGGTGTAATGTGCAATCTTTGATTGCAAATTCTACCTTGCTACCCCTTCAAAAGAAGTATCGGGCAAAAAACCAGAAGATTTTATAGCTCAGTAAAAACAACTGCCTTTATTGCATTACACATTTTTGTATATTACATTTCATTCGGAAATCTAATAGGTGTTTCTGCTGCTTTTTCCTAATCTTTCAACCTGGGAGTTCATCAGATGAATTGATTTCAACTCAAAATTTCCCCTTTAGCATAGCCACCTGAAAAAATTAGAAACAGCATTTGCATATCCAGCTGAGTTGCCCTGGCCCAATCACTTTCTATAAGCCTGGGAGGGGAGCGAAAGCAAATCAATACTGAAAAATCTTGCCAAGAAAATTGCAGGGATTTGTCCATACAACCTCCAAGAATAAGGCACAATTGAACAGAAGAAAAAATCTGGAGGGTACCCAGGTTGGGAAAAGGTTTTATAACGTTAGATCTTAGGTTCTATTATTAGTAAGTTTGTTTTGAGGATACAGATTGTGATTTTAAGTTAAGGGTCCTTCAAATACACCTTTATTATCTTCTGCAAATATCATTAGATAAATTGGCAAAACTGGTAGTAAGTTAGCTGCACTGATGTAATAATCATCTTTCACATTATACACTGATTGTCCATTTATAACTGCATGAAATATAACTCAAGTTTTACTCAAGTTTACTCAAGTAAATATTTTATTGAAAAGAAAGTCCCTTTATACCATCTAATCATTTAGGCAGATCATGAGGATTGAAGTAGAATTCCACATGCAGTACTTGATCCCACTCATTTCAGACTCCCTTTCTTTCTGTACTCTTCCTGATTGCATGTTAGTGAGCAAGGACAAAGATATTTTGCAGATATGCATACATATTTTGTTTAAATATGTATGTGAATAAACACATGTGTTGCACATATTCATGTGAATGTAGACTGGAGTTTTGGATTGCTGTATCCTTCATTTATCACATCTATCATACCATAAGGTTCATATTTTTGTGTTTCATAACATTCAACACTGTTACTTGCAACTAAATCTTTAATAATGGGATTTATGAGTTTGCTACGGCAGATTAATGCTTAAACAAATTATTTGTAAGCAGTTTTGAACATTACCTAGTAGAAAGCTAGAGACTCCTTTTTCCACATGACAGAGATGAAAAATTGGCAGAAAGGAATAAATATAGTAAATATAATTCTCATTTAAAATAAACCTTTAATCTCTGTACAGGAACAGAAAGACATTTTTAAACATGAAAGTTGTAAGAAATAGAACTAATTTGAATGTGTACAAGTATTTTAAAATTCTTCAACTCTATGTTGTTTGGCCTAAATAAATAGAAGTTAGAAATAAAACAGAGGAAGGAAAATAAAACATCAGCTCATAACTAAAGATTACATATGTTGATATACTAAACTATTTTAGCATACATTAAAAGCAAGCTTTTTTCCCTTTTAACTAAGAATTCTTCAAGAAGTGATCTGTTGCCTGAAATCAGATAGATCTGTTGAAATCACATATATCATGTGCATCCCCACTCCCCAAGTTTAACTCGGGACCTGCATTTTTCATCTCTGAATTTATATTGTAATTGAATCACTGGATCTTGGGGTGCAAATTGAACTCTGCAAACAGATTTTGAGAGGACAAACAGTGCTTAATTTTCGTGGTGGGAAAAACAATGAGAGTTCAAATCTGGAAATTCTATTTTGGTGTGTTTTGTTCCTGGAGCTTTCCAGAAGTGTGAAAAAATTCCACAAGCCTGAGAATTCTGCGTCGCATCAGATCGGAAAGAGGCTGCTGGATTATTTAGAATACATTATTTATCACCTGTTTAAACTACATGGATTCCACACCTGAATAACTGGGAAAGAACTGGCCGGAGTGGTGGACTGTAGGCAACTCCTTCTCCCTGACTCAGTGGCATGTTCTGCATTTTGTTTTTCAAAGTTAGAGTCTAGGGCTCAGGAGCAAGTTCATCAGCACAAGGACGCGAGCGCGACTAGGTATATCCGCCAGCTTTGCGTTTGAAGTGTATGCGCGGGGCGGTTTTTTTGTCCCTTTCCCCAACTCCAGCCTTCCCTTCCCCACAGCCGCGGAAAATTCTGACATTCTACATTAAATGTAACAATGTACCAGTAAACAGCGACTCCTCGCGAACAACCTTAAATGGCAGCGAGACTGGGAGGAGAAGAGACAGAAACCACGTCGATTGGTCGCTTCCTTCCCCTCCTCCTAACAGCTACTCCATTGGGTGCCCTTCTACCCATTTCTTTTTTTTCCTGCCCTCCTCCAGTGCCCGCCCCATTACCAGCAAGTTCGGTTGAGTGTGTATTGCAAAAGGTCTCTCTCTCTCTCTCTCTCTCTCTCTCTCTCTCTCTACCCCCCCTCCTTCTTCCTTTCCCTTCCTATTGCTACCGCCAGTGTTGGAACCGCTGTAAAAGAAAAGGAGGTGGATGCGCTAGGCCGGACTGACTTATCCGTCCGTCCGTCTTTTCTTTCTCCTGCCAGGGACCTTGCGCTGAGCTGGGACCCGGTGAGGAGCGGGCATGGCTGCTTCGCCTGGGGCTCGGCAGGCCGCCTGGGGAGCAGCCACGGACCATCAACGGGAAGGTGGTCGGTTGTGAGACTTCTCTTCCTTTTCCTGCCCCATGTGTGGAGGTAAGTAAATGAGGTGGGGGAAGGCAATAATTTGGGGAAGGTAAAATAGGGCAGGGGTTGCTATGAGAGGGTCAGGGGCATGCAAATAGGCGGGGGGGGGTGAAGTAGGAAATAGGGTAGATAAACCCTAAAGATGTGAGATGCAAAATGTGGGATGCAAAATCACGCCTGGGGATTAAAGAGGCAAGGGGATTGGGGAGGAAAATAATGGTTTGCTCAGAGAGCTGATTAAAAGATAATTACATTTTTGAAGGAGCAGCTACTAAGCAGCATTGTTCAATAAAGCCTCTGATCAGGAGTACTGCGTTTCTGAATATAGGAAAGAAATAGAGAGAGCTATTGAATTTACCCTTGCTTGCAATGTTTCAGGGACACTGCACTATTCACTGCTGGACACTGAAAGCTGGGCTAAAGGGACCTTTGACCTGATATAATAGAGCAACTCTCTTTTTTGTATAGGATTGAGTAAATTTTTGGCAGATAGGCTTAACAAGAATTAGCAGAGATACCAGTTAGATGTCTGTGTAGGAGAAAAATCTCTAGTTACAAAGCTTCATAAATAACCTTGGGCCTGGCTCACACACATAGTTTAGTCTACTTCTCTAGGTTGTGTTCAATATAAAATGAGAAGAAAGAACATGTGCCCTGCCCTGTTTTTCCTAAAAGAGCAATTGGACATAAATGTAACAAACATATAATATTTACTGAACTTATTAGACTGTTTATCTCAGAATGTGGAATGTTGGGAATATACATCTGAAAGTTTCCAAAGCAAGTACTCAACTTTTGGGGTAAACCAGATGCTAATTTGAGCAACCCTTCAATTCTCTGAGAATGCAGTTGCTAAACTAGTGAGGGAAAGTAACCAACTAAGTCTGGATGAGGGCAAAATGTGACTGGCAACTCCTTTTACCAAGTGAAATATTTCCCAAAGGATGAGTGTGAAGGCAGGATAAGTGGTGGTAAAAAACGAGCATGATAAGAGCATAGATGAAAACTACCTTTCTCAAAGTGGCACTCTCTAGATATACTACACTTGTACTTTAGCTGCATTAGTTTGAGTAATTAGAATGGAAAATATGTTATTTGTGATTCACTTTCAATCATGGACGTTATACAGACCTTATAATCAAATAAGGTTATGCTTTTTTTGAAACATGTTAAAAATGTTATTTACAAATATGAAATCCCAGCCCTATATAGATTGTTCCCTTTTTGCTCCCCAACAAAATTAAAATATAATCTTTTTTTTGCTCACTGTGGATGTAATTGGTGCAATATCATTGTTGTGATTATAGTGAAGATATCTAAATTCACAGAGATTTCAATTAATAAACCTAACTTCACCTAATTTGTGAAGAAAAGTATAAGATAGTCAAAATAAACAGATGTATTTGATTATTTTGTGAAAGTCATTGGCAAGGGAGAGGGAAATGAATAAGCTTTTTTATACTTCCCAAGTTGCTACTGAAAATGATCACTAATCCAATTATCCAGATATTTTCCATGCCTAAACTAGGACCTGGAATCTCCATCATTTCAAATCCAGTACTTGAACTTATCTTACAGGGACTGTCAGATTCATGTGTATGTATTCTTTTTTATTTCTTCTTTTTTGCTTAATTAAAGGAAAATAATGGTAGAATGTAGAAGATTCAGCTGAAGAAGATGAATTAATAAAAGTAGGAAGAACTGATAGTAGATGTTCAGAAAGGTCTGGAAATTGATGGATGCAATGGAGGAAGGCTGAATTGGATTAAGGGAGGAGTTGCTTGGAGCTCAGACAAGGCATCATGGAAGGCACATAATAGCTAAGAATAAATTGTTTCCCGACTTGATTCCAGCAGCCAACATAGTCAAGCAATTATAGTCCAGAAAATTTAAGGTCATCAGTTCCTTTTATTTGGTTTCTCTTCTGCATTATTCAGCATTATTATCTGGTTTTGTTTTTAGACTTCTACCAGAGCACTGAAAATGTTCCTCCTATAGTTATTTCATCTTTGTTTTCCAAGTCCTTTGTAATTCAAAGTAGGACTTAGCTCCAACATTTATTTCCAGTGTTATTTCTTTCTAGAATGTGGGGTGTAATAGTTGAAAAGATAAAATTTCCTCAGAGTAGAGAAGGAACGCATTTTCTTCTGATGAGTGGCTTGTATCCCACCTTGGATTGAGAATAAAGCCATCTGGGGAAGTTCAGTTTTGTTCCAGGCAGGGCGCTTGTGCAGCATCCTGTGTAACCAGTATAAAGGCTGTATATTTGAGCATCAGTTCATTTTCTTCACCGAAGAAGATATAAATCTGTGCAGGAGAAGGGCGGGCATCAAATTAATTCTATAGGGTATTTAAGTACCTAGTGGACATGTCAGCTTCTGTTGACCTAAATTGAATCTGTGGCTTGGAAAAAAAAATCAAACCAACTGAAGAGAGACACTAATACAGTTTTTTAAAAAACATACCAAATTTAAAGAGGATAGCTTAACTTTTGCAAGATTTCGTGGCATAGGAACCTAGGAGAGAGTTGATGATGGTAAAGAATATTTTGAGAAATAGGGGGCAGTTGCAAGTGAAAACTTTGAGAGATGCTGTACAATAAATAGCCAATTTAAATAAGAACTTGATTAATTCTTCCCTATTTTCAAGTTTTACAAGTGGCCCAAAAGGGTGGTAAAACTGGCCATCATTGTGTAGTCTTGGTTATGAGAGTCTTGTAGTGTTCCAAATGGACAACTTCCTATTTGGCAGCTGAGTTTAGGTATGGATACAGTGTCCAGGATGAAGGGATGGTGATTCCAGATGGCTGGCTGCAGAGAAGCATTCAATCTGGGGTATCCTATAATGTCTAGTTTTTGTTTTGTCTTTGTTAAGCTAATGAAGGCTGCATCTGGTGTTAAAGGAGTATTTTCCCCAACAATAGGGTGCCAAAGAGATCTTGAAATTACTACCAAGCTTTGCAAGCCCACATTGTTTAAAAAAACCACTAGGTATACATATGTAAAACCTCTGCCTGAAAATATAAATACAGATTTTTTTAACATGCATTTTTGAAACATGTAGTTCTTAGAAGAAAAGAGAAGTTTTGAGTAGCACTGATCAATATCAGTGATGCCATTGTTCTGTCAATCATGTATGTTAATGTTAGATTTTTTAAAATCCCATTTATCTCAAATATATGCATATACATACATACCACACCTACCCCAATTCTTTTATTAACACAATGCATAGCTGATTTGTGGGCTCCACATCCATTGTTGATCTACAATCACAAACTAGGTTTTTTCATGGTCATTCTCTCTTTTCAAAAGTAGATAAGAGCTGATTAATATAGATGCTTTGGCCTCTCTGTCTCTTCTCATCCCTCCCTTTCAAAACCATTGAAATGTAGATTGCCTGGAGGGTGGGGGTGGGGGTACCCAGCAGAAACTTTTGAATCCCGGAAATAGCCAGGTTACAATTCAGTTTTATCTAACCTGGTATCTTTAAAAAGAAAAAGTTGTTGGTTTGTGGGCCTTGATTTTTGTGGAGAAATCCAGATTTCTGTGCTGGGAAGCTAGAAAGGAGTAAGGCAGAAGATGGTGGATGAGGGTGTTGATCTGGAAAAGCCCTTAAACAGATTCTTTTCAGATTTCTGCTTTTTCTTCCTTGGTGTTTACTGCATTTGACAAGTGGCCTCACCTCAATATGTCAGCTACACCTTAGGCTGTTTGGAATGCATATCTAACACCTGTGCAATCAGCCAATACCATCATTGAATGCAATTTTAATGTTTCTAGAGATGAGGTGTATCTTTGGATAGGATTGGTTTGTTTTGTTAGTTTAATACAATACAATACAATACAATAATACAATACAATAGCAGAGTTTGAAGGGACTTTGGAGGTCTTCTAGTCCAACCCTCTGCCTAGGCAGGAAACCCTATACCGTTCCAGATAAATAGCTATCCAACATCTTCTTAAAGACTTCCAGTGTTGGGGCATTCACAACTTCTGAAGGCAAGCTATTCTACTGATTAATTGTTCTAATTGTCAGGAAATTTCTCCTCAGTTCTAAGTTGCTTCTTTCCTTGATTAGTTTCCACCCATTGCTTCTAGTTCTACCCTCAGGTCCCTTGGAGAATAGTTTGACTCCCTCTTCTTTGTGGCAAACCTGAGATATTGGAACATTGCTATCATGTCTCCCCTAGTCCTTCTTTTCATTAAATTAGACATACCCGGTTCCTGCAACCGTTCTTCATATGTTTTAGTCTCCAGTCCCTAATCATCTTTGTTGCTCTTCTCTGCACTCTTTCTAGTCTCCACATTGTTTCTACATCTTGGCAACCAAAACTGAATGTAGTATTCCAAGTGTGGCCTTACCAAGGCATTATAAAGTGGTATTAACACTTCACGTGATCTTGATTCTATCCCTCTGTTTATGTAGCCTAGAACTGTGTTGGCTTTTTTGGCAGCTGCTGCACACTGCTGGCTCATATTTAAATGGTTGTCCACTAGGACTCCAAGATCCCTCTCACAGTTACTACTATTGAGCAAGGTACCACCTATACTGTACCTGTGCATTTTGTTTTTGTTGCCTAAATGTAGAACCTTACTCTTTTCACAATTGAATTTCAATTTATTAGATAGTACTCAAAGTTTAAGTTTGTCAAGATCCTTCTGTATCTTAAGCCTATCATCTGGAGTGTTGGCTACGCCTGCCAGCTTGGTGTCATCTACAAATTTGATGAGTTCCCCATTTATTCCCTCATCCAAATCATTGATGAAGATATTGAAGAGTACTGGGCCTAAAACAGAGCCTTGGGGTACTCCACTGCATACTTCCCTCTATGTAGATGCAGTTCCATTGAGGACTACACGTTGAATGCAGATGGTCAGCCAGTTACGGATCCATCTGGTAGTGATGCTGTCCAACACACATTCTTCTATTTTATCTAGTAATAGGTTATGGTCTACCTTATCAAATGCCTTACTGAAGTCCAAGTAAACTATATTGACAGCATTCCTCTAGTCCACTAATTTTGTCACTTTGTCAAAAAATGCAATAAGATTAGTCTGGCATGATCTGTTTTTGACAAACCCATGTTGGCTTTTGGCTATTACTTTGTTTGCTTCTAGGTGTTCGATAATTCGTTGCTTGATTATCTTTTCCAGAATCTTTCCTGGTATTGAGGTCAGGCTGATAGGTCTGTTTCCTGGAGCTATTTTTTTTCCTTTTTTGAAGATGGGAACCATATCAGCTCTTTTCCAGTCCTCTGGCAGTTCCTCGGTGCTCCATGATCTCTGAAAGATATAGTTCAGTGGTTTGAGATCTCGTCTGCCAGTTCCTTCAGAACCCTGGGGTGTAATCGGTCCGGTCCTGTGATTTGAACTCGTCTAGGATAGACAGGTGCTCACTTACCATTTTCTTCCCTATTTCAATTTGTGTTCCTAATCTGATTTTTGTGGTACTGTTTTTGATAGGTTGGACTGTTTTATCCCTTTGTGTAAAGACAGATGCAAAAAATGAGTTAAATAGTTCTGCTTTCTCCCTGTTGCTTGTCACCTTCTTGCCACTTTATCCCAGCAATGGAGCAATTGTTTCCTTAACCCTTTTCTTGTTTTTGACATGTTGGGAGAAGCTTTTTTTTTAATTATTTTTTTACTTTTGTGGCAAGCCTTTCTTCATTGTGAAACTTAGCTTTCCTTACTTCATCTTTACAGGCTCGGGCTATTTGCTGATATTCTGCCTTAGTTATGTCCCCTCTTTCCACTTTTTATACTTATCTTTTTTGTCTTACAATTTGTCAGAGAGTTCTTTATGCAGCCATGTTGGTTTCTTTTGGGAGCTGTTATTTTTCTTCTTCATTGGTACTGTGCTAGACTGGGCTTTTGTAATCTCATTTTTCAAAATTTCAAAAAGTTTATTGAAATTAGCTCTCTTAAAGTCCAAGACTCTAGTTTGACTTTGTTCTACTACTTGTTTGTATAATGTTGAATTCCAATATTGCATGGTCACTTGCCCCCAGGGTTTCTATGGCTTCAACACCTTCTATAATTTCCTCTCTGTTAGCGAGAATTAAGTCCAATATGGCTGATCCCCTTGTTCCCTTCTTGGGAAACAAAGTTGTTTGCTAGGTTTGTTAGGAACCTGTTGGATCTTCCACTTGGTGCAGAGTTTGTTTCCCAGTTGATGTCAAGGTAGTTAAAATCTCTAAGAGGGAGGGTATAGAAAGAAGCTTGTTATATTTATATTATAAATCTCTAATACGATTCATAGCCCATCTTTCCATACAAAGCAATGCCAGAGGGAATATCTATGTTGCACTGTTGTCAACCCCACACCACTTCAGACAAATGGTTGTCCAATCTCTTCTTAAAAACTTCCAGGGTTGGAGCATTTACAACTTTTAGATTTTTTTCCCCCTTGGAATGAAACCACGATATAGGTATCCTTGACTTACAGCCACAGTTGAGCCCCAAATTTCTGTTGTCAAATGAGGCAGTGCCAGGCACCACTAAAACAATACAGAAAACTTAAAACAGCCATTCCACTTTTTAAAAAAGAGTCAATCCCAAAGCAAACACAGCAGTTGAGAGGGAAACTAAGAGCAGCTGCTCAAGCTAATAGAAAGCCTGTGTATGCTGCCAAAAGCCATTAACCCTTCCAACTCTATTATTGTATGTTCTCTATGTTCTAAACTGGGTGCTTCACAGCAGAAATAATGCAGCAGGCTGGACCGCACATACACTAAATTCATGGCCTGTATTATCAAGCTGCATCATTGTCCCCTCCTGTATCTTTTCCCACAGGAAGAAACAAGAAGTAGCCAACACTGCAGCAGTTATAAAAGGTCTTGGGAAACACCAGGGAGTATCAGCTGATCACAGAAGTGTTACTTAATACTCTTTATAATGAAAATGTTTATAACCTTGTCCTTCTTCCTAAAGGGAAGAGGTTAATCCCATCCCTAGATGGGTGATTGATGGTTTCCCTGCCCTAATCCTGTCAATTTCTGTTGTTTATTGACTTGATTTAGCTTGTATCTGCTGCATTCCAGTGCAACTGTTAAGTGAAGCTATCAACTGAAGGGAGAGAGAAGGGAGAGATGAGTCCTGTGCCGGAGACCATAATTCCTTCTCATTAATTCATTATCACACCATAGCAGTAGTTCTGTCAGCTAGGGAGGCAGATGAATATGGTTTCCATCAAATTTTCAATAAATTTAGTAGAACCTATATTAAAAATTGAGAAATACTTGCAAAAACTGCTGGGGGAAAAGAGCTATTTATAAAATAGGTTTTATAAACTTTTACCTCTTTCAAGAATGGTTTTTCAAAAACAGCCAATCCCCCACCCCAAAATGCACTTTTCAAAATTATTGATAATTTATATACATTATCAATTAAAACTATTATTAATATTTCTGTCCTGGATAACTTGCTTTTGTTTTCCATTATGAAAGTAAGATTTTCTTGAAGTAATAATTGAATCTTTTTGGCTGTCTTCATTTAGGGGCACCCCTTTCCATTTCAGCCTCGCCTCTACTATGTTGCATTTTCAGCATCTTTTCTGATAGCTGTTGCAAATGAAAATGGAGGAAATGACTTTGTCGGGCCTGGATAACAGCAAGTTAGAGGTAAGCTTTTGATAGAGTAGAGCCAAAAAGACTATGGTGAAATGAATACATGAATAGAAAAAAATCTTGCAGTTCTTTTGAATAGCGTGAAGAGCCCACTGTAGTCAGGACTTAGCTTTGATATGTGTGCTATGCGTGATCTATCTTTGATATTTGTATATAAATATTAAGAAGATTTTTTAAAATGCCAGCATTTCCTGAAAGTGAATACATTTTCTTTATATTGGGAAATATAATATATAATAATAGGCAGGTCTCCTGATGTCCCTTGTTCTTGCAGTTAAGCCATTTTTGATCTTGTTTTCTTGCAGGCTTTGGCTCATGATATTTATACTGACTTGATTGATGATGCTTGTCTGGGCTTGTGCTTTGAGGTACACCGTGCTGTCAAATGTGGATACTTCTTTCTGGATGATACAGATCCTGATAGTATGAAGGACTTCGGTAAGTGCATGTTTTAGCCAGTGCCCTTCTTATATTTGCTTACTAGGAATCTTGCTTAGGTGTAAAACCTTGCTACATGGTAGGACATATTATTTCAAGATTATACATACATTGGATTCATACAAGACATTAAACATGCTTCCCTAAAGCTTAGCTACAAAATGTATTTGTTTTGTTATGTCTGGGATACATTTATGCAAACCCAGCTATAAACATATCTTTAACTAAGCATACACAACTGCCAGTTGGGCTGCTATTTTTTTGTTTAAAATCAGACATGCTTGCTGCCACTTAACCTGGCTCACATGTGCACACAGTGTTATGCTCTGTCTCTTTGCGGTAGTTGAGCTGATTACAGCACCTGACTGACCATTTTTTGGCTCAGAAGTTAAATAGAGTCATGCCTGACTTGTACTTTGGTGGAAGATGATCAAGAATGCTGGATTTGTAACTTGTCCTGCAAAGAGAATGAATATCCTGGAAGAAGACAATGGAGAATTGCTTTTGTATTTTTTTAAAGAAATTTATACTATCCATGAAGTTACCAGGAACACACCTCATCTCAAAAGGAGATTTTCTTTTTGTAAGAGAAGTTTAAAACAAGAAGGAAAACTGTTTTGATGAACTGAACAATGCTGGCTTAGCTCAAAATTTCATCTTTTTATATTGTATTTTTATTCTGTCTCTTCTTAAAGTAGTTCAGAATATCCTATATTGTTCCCTACTCATCAGCCATTATTTTAACTTTTGTTGCTCAATAATGGCAAGCTAGGCAGGGGAGTGTGTGTGTGTGTGTGTGTATATGTGTGTGTGTGTGTGTGTGTGTGTACGGGGAGATTATTCTACAATTATCCAAGGAGTTTTGTGAGAATTGAAAGAGTGTTGCATATGTGTCTGCTGGTCAGAACCATTCTAGTGTCTGGAGGTTCTTGTGTCCTCCTATGTGACTGAAAATTGTTCTGGTAGCAACAGTGATTACTACATTGTAGGTCACTATTCTTCTTGTAATGCTTATCTTAAAAGAAGGGAAAACTGAACTGTTTTAAAATCTCTGTCAATCTAAGCTGCTATGCTTTGGTGATATTCTTGAGATGCTTATGTATGTAGCTCTTTTCCTGCCTATATATTCAACTGAGAGACATCCTTCTTTCTCTTTTGGTTATAGAAATTGTGGATCAACCAGGACTGGATATTTTTGGTCAGGTATATAACCAGTGGAAGACTAAGGAGTGTGTGTGCCCAAACTGTAGCCGAAGCATTGCTGCCTCCCGCTTCGCCCCACACTTGGAGAAGTGCCTTGGTATGGGTCGGAACAGCAGCCGCATTGCCAATAGGAGGTGAGGATATGAGAAAGCTCTGAACATTATAAGCTTTTCCTAGGAGGAAAAGAGGTGAGACCAAAGGATCACATGCTTGGAAATCAGAAGTAACAGAAGAAGGAAAGAAAATCCAACTTTGGGATTCCTATGATTGTATGCTTTATGTTTATTCTATGCTTAAAGTAATGCATTATTCATTGTCATGCTTGCCTAAATTATGCACCACTGAAAAAGTTGAACTGATGCATTTTTGCATCATTTTACATTTGTTTGCCACCGCAAAGAATGTGGAGATATGAAAGGCAGTACAGTCAATCATTCAAAGGATTATGAAGAAAGCAAGGGAGTGCTAGAAAAACATATATAATTATTTCATTGATTATGCTAAAACATTTGATTGTGGGGATCACAAAAACTGACAAATTCTTAAAGAGATTGGAGAACCAGATCACCCTACCTGTGTCCTAAAAATTATTTCAAGAAATAACAATTAGAATCAGACATGGAACAATTTATTGGCTCATTTGGTTTGAAAATCAACATTAAAAAAACTAAGATCATGGCATCTGGTCTCATCACTTCCTGGCAAATAAAAGTGGAAGAAATGGAAGCGGCAATAAATTTTGTTTTCTTGAGCTTCAAGATCATTGCAGAAGTGACTGAAGCCATGAAATTAAAATATCTTGCTTTTTGAGAGGAAAGCTATGGCAAACCAAGACAGCATAATGAAAAGCAGAGACATCATTTTGCTGACAAAGGTTTGTATAGTCCAAACTATGGTTTTCCCAATAGCAATGCATGGGTGTGAAATTTGGACCATAAGGAAGGCTGAGCACCAAAGAATTGATGCCTTTGAATTATGGTTTCAGAGAAGACTCTTGAGAGTCCCTTGGACTGCAAGAAGATCAGATCAGCCAATCCTAAAATAAATTAACCCTCACTGTTCTTTGGAAGAACAGATAATGAAACTCAAATGTTTTGGCCACCAAATGAGAAGAAAGGACTAATTGGAGGAGACACTGATGTTGGGAAAGATTGAAGGCAAAAGGAGAAAGATATGACAGAGGTTGAGATGGTTAGATAATGTCATCGATGCAATGAATATGAATATGGGAGACAGTGGAAGATGGGGGAGTCTGTGCTATGGTCACAAAGAGTTGGATATGACTTAGCAACTAAACAACGAAATGGGCAATCAATTCCCTATTTTCTATATGGTGTCTTTGCTCCGACAGCTGCTAAAATATGGCATGGGATGATCTGTAATTGCAGAATGTTGCCCTAAAGCGAATTCTCTGCTTATACATTACGATGAAAGAATGCACTCAGCACTGTGTGAGAGTTTGATTTCCTGTGGTATTCCACTTAAGGGATTGAGCTGCAAGTCAGAAAGCACCTGGTACAAGTTTTACCTTTGCATCAAACTCTCAATTCCAGGAACAAAAAAACTATTTAGGTTTCTTAGCTTCTTGCTTCCATTGCAGTTTGAGTCTATATTGACCTGCTTCACAGGGTTGCAGGTAAGTTTCATCAGAAATGCTACCCAGTCTATAAACCAGTTTTCCCTAATATTGGTATCATAGCAGCTGCTGAATTCTTGAAATTAGAAGCCATACATAGGTAGCACTAGGTTGAGGAAGTTTGCTATACATGCTAAGAAATATAGTGATAATTGGTAATTAAGACACTTGCTTATTTTGTGCTGGACAAAATTCCTTTAATGCTAATAGAGTTTCCAACTTTCTACCAACTCCCTATTATATTACTACAATTAATGGGTAATTTGGAATTGTTGTATGGAAGGATGGCAAGCTCCGGTGATATTACTTGGGACCAATTTCTCAGTTGAGAATATTGTGTTGGCGGGACTGAGTTTCTAAGTTTAAAAAAGACACAACATCAATCTTGGAAACCTGAACTCTGCTCATCCTTTTCCTAGGATTTATACCCATTTCATATAACACACTTGCCAATCTTTGAGCTTCCTTACTGCCTAGCAATACCATGGAGCAGTGCTACATTTCCTGCAATCACCCTTTGCATGAGTTAGTAGCTTGGAACAGAAAGTGTCAGTCTAATTACAATCTTTCCTCCTGAAAGAAAAAGAAAAGAACTATTTTCCCCTTTTCTTGTTTTCCCCGTTGCAGGATAGCAAGTAGTAATAACATGAATAAATCTGAGAGTGATCAAGAGGACAATGATGACATAAATGATAATGACTGGTCATATGGATCTGAGAAGAAAGGTATGCTGAAGCAATGATGTGTTTGTGTGTATGCTCTTTTGTAAAGATAGTCTCTTTCTAGAATGAGGAATTGATATTGAATTTGGCTGCCAGTTCAATCAGAAATTCTGACAAGTTAGTTTTGCTAGAAGGCTCTTCTGCTATTATTTGGTGGGTTGAAAGGGGCAATCTTGCATCTTGAGCATTTTGCTATATGGAGTCTAATGCAAAAGATATGGATTAAGACAGAGTCGATTTGATTTAAATAAACATTATTTAAATCACAATTTAAATTATGATTTAAATCACTAATGAAAAGGCTTGATTTAAATCAACTCGATTTAAATCAAACATTTTAAAGAGCATCTGTCATCTCTGCTCCTCTTCTGACTCGCTGTTGACTCACCAACAGTCCCAATGTTGCAGAATATACAACCTCATGCTACATAACTAAGCTCCATTTCATGCTGAATAGACTAAATTATTTATGTATCTTAAATAGAAAATCGTCTTTAGATAGATTTTTACTCCAAAAGCACTTTATTAAAATAAATTTGATTTTTAAAAATCTGATTTAAATAAAAAAATCTGTTGTAAAATTTATTTTTTTAAAAAATATCTATTTTTATCCACCCTGGATTAAGATAAAGTTCTCAACTTTGAGGGCAGGAGAGAGAGAGAGAGAGAGAGACAGACTACCAATGTCACAGCGAATTATCATTGGCCAGTTTTGTATTACTCTGGATTTAAAGACAAGAGGACGAAAAAACTTTAGTTTCCTCTGATGGAGATATGTTGTAGAGGATGTAATTAATTATTAACAATTAATTATGATAATCAACCTGCTACTATAATGGAGACTGCTTATTATGGTCACAGATAGTGATGACTTATGTGAGACAGCCTTGCTTAATGACTGTCACCCCTGCTTTCCCTGATGTCATTGTTAGGTAAATGCATGTGTCGTTAAGCATGCATCATAGGTGGAAGAGGCCTATCACCCAGCTGAGTCCATAAAGAAGGCAGATAAGCAGCAAAAAGCTTTGCAAAGCCAAAATGATTCCAGCTAGATTAAGATCTAGCTCTGATTGTGTTCCAATGCCAGATAGGCTCCCAAATAAGCTTAAATGCTTGGCCAATGAAACCACACTTTTGGGTTAGGCCTTTTTTCCACTTGAAACTTTGTATTATTTAATCTTTGCAGAAATGTATGCTCAGCATTGTTATATCCCATAGATCACATGTACTCTATTGATAACCCATATGTCATTAGTTTTTGTTCTATGATATGCCATCTTGATGGAAAATTACCAGTCTTTGTTAGTTGAAATAAACCTGAGGGGAAATAATTTAATAAATTAATCATACTTTAACATCAGCCTCCATACCCTAATTTCAATTTTACATATCTCTGTTTCTAACTTAAGACAAGAATGAACTCTCTGGGCTACTACAAATATAGACTCAGAACTTTGGTCTGTATTACTTCAAGGCATTTTTTCTAACATGCAGATCACATGGGCCCATGTAATTCTTGGATCAAACATTAAACTCAAAAATGTTTTAAGGGGTTGGTATAATAAAATATCTCCTTTTTGTCTCCTAATTAGCAAAGAAGAGGAAATCAGATAAGGTAAGCTCATGCCTTCCTTTAATATTGATTTTGTTATTAAAATAAGCATTTCTATATTTTTTTTTCCAAAGTTAGTATTAGAAAAAATTGAAGGTGTATTTCTTCTGTATGTGAACAGTCTCACTGATTACTCTCAGTTTTCATGATCTTATACTATTTGTGAAACCTGGATTTTGAAATCTCTTGTGCATTGGATTGAGAACTGAGAAATTGTGCTATTATAAAGGCCTTGAGAAGCAAGATTATGCCTCAATTTGGATCCTTTAGGATGTTTTTTCTCAGTTTATTCTGTGAGTCTACATCTTTTATCCTTTCCATCATATGGCTTCTTTGAATTGTAAGAGGTTATATCCTCAGATAGTTCTAAACTAAGAGGAAGAAAAAAGAAAGGCACCAAATACAGAAAAAAGAGAAAGAGCCTCTAACAGGCATAGAAAAATTTATAAAATTTTAAATATTTCACCCTTTTTACAACTCTCTAATCCATTAATTCAAGGTAAAACTCAAAATACACTGGGAATGTAATTTTTCCTTCCCAGATACTCTAGTAATTAATGTTCTGTATCTGTATATCAACAACATTCTTTAAAACTATTCATTTTACAATAATTTCTGTGCTTTGTCTGTTTCAAATATTATTTGGGTACCAGATAACCAAACATTTTTTAAAACCTAACCATCTGCATTGCTATTACTGATGTTCAAAACCTTGAATGAGTAGCCTGATTTTTGTCACTGAAATGAAACAATGTTGAAAGTCTGGCCTTCAAGTTTGGGAAGGAATTTAGTTGTAGGCAGTGGTGGGATCCTGCAGGTTTAACAACCAGTTTGGTGATTGCATGGTTCGTATGCACGCACCGCATGTGTCACCAGCTTTAACAAAACTTACCTTCCACGTTACTTCTGGGGAGTAGCATAGCTGAGGCGCAGCAATCCTCTCTGTTGTGCGAATCAGCAGAAAGTAAAGCACAAGAGTGGAGGACAGGGCAATCTGATCATCAAAGTGAATCGGTTTGCTACACAGCTGATCATCAGAGCTACTGATTCGCCTAAACCAGTCCGAACTAGTTGAATCCCACATCTGGTTATAGGATCTATTAAATTCAGAGTTTCCACACACACCCATGCCAAATTATACCTTTTATTTTTCCTGAATTTTTTCAGAATCCCAATTCTCCCCGACGATCCAAGTCCCTGAAACATAAAAATGGTGAGTATATTGTGGAATGTCATCTTTTATTGTTCTCATATCTGATCTCCATATGACATAGCATAATGCATTTGTAAATAATTTTCCAATTCTCCTGTAGACTTTTTGTGTATTTTAATTAAAATTAAAATTTGGAGTGGAGAGGCTACATACTTTCAGCACTACAAGAAGTGCCTGCCTTTGGAAAGCCTAGTTTTCTTGTGTTTCTGCATGAGTGATGAATATGGGCATGCCAGATTAATTGCCGGGTAACTAGCGCTTCTAAAGCAGAAAACTAAATAGCATGAGTTCTCCACACATAGATTTGCTGGTAGAGATCCATCAGAACACTTCTTATGCAGCCAAACTTTCAGATGCTTTTATCCCACTTAATGTAGTAGCAGATTTCTCATTGAACTATAACATGTGTCAGGATTGTTTGTCAATTACTGTTGTAAAATGCTGTGGGAAAATGTAGAAAGAGAAAATCAAGGACAACTGATGTGTTGTACAATCAGAATATTTTTGGTCAATCTGCTGAATAACTCAGTAGTTCTTAAGTAGGCCAAAGTGTGCTGGGTTTAAAGTTTTTAGTGGAAAGGCATGGGCATGCACTATGCTCAGGAAACAAAGGTTGTCATAGCCTTCAATTGGATTGGCATTTGTAGGACGTACATAGCATGGACTAGAGTTATCCTACTTAGGCTGCCAAAATGCACATTAGATGTTGCAGCCCTACCACAGACAAACTGCTATTCTGGTCTATCAAGTAAGGAGGAAATACTGAACATTTGGAGGAACCTACGGAAGGCTTGGTGGGTTGTGGTACATGAGCAAGTAGTAATGGCAGTTAGGTGATGGGCTTGCTTAAAAGAGTCTTTCATGAATGGCAACAAGGAAATATATATAAAAAAAGCCTTCAGAATCACAGCTTTCCTGGGTCACCATGAAAATAACTGTAAGGAATGGGAGTCAGCCTACCTGTTGCTTCACTGTTTGAGATTACTTTCTCCACTAATTAAACCTTCTTACTATAATTTATGTTAAACATGTTTCAGAATTGTTGGAATTCATTCTGGATGTTTGCGTGCAGGACAGCTTCGGCTGTCTGAAACACACATACACAGGGATGCAAAAACATTGCCTAACGGTCATAACTCACTATGCAGCCTTTTGTAACAAGAACTGTGTGAGCCTACTCCCACACATGCCCTTCCTCCCCCCCTATGCTGTGCTATAGCTTTCTGTTTCCTCTCTCCCCCTCCCATTGCCATGCAGCTTGAAATCTTCTGTTCCCCCTTTTGCCCCCCTTTGCCCACCCTTTGCCATGATGTGACTTTCTATTGGTTTATTTCTGGAATGCTGTGAACTTTTCATTAGCTTACTTGTGCCATGTGTGATTATGACGCTGTAACTAACTTTTTCTAATAAAAGAGCCCTTCGAGGATCCTTCTAGGCTTTTGCTCATCCCAAGGAATTTCGTCTGGTGTTTTCCTTTTGATTAGGCAAGGACACATGAGCAGCCCACCAGTGTGGCGAACAACGCCGCAACTGGTGACCCCCGACGTGATCTTGCTGATCAAGCACGTCGTCTCATTTGGCACCCCCATTGCTTACCGGCGAAGGAACGCCCCTTGCATACCAGGACCGGCCGTCGCAGACGGAGCATCCTCCCAATCGTGAGTTATGGGGGCAGAATTCTCTAAGCCTCAGGTTGCGCACCTCCAAGAACTTAGAGAATTGGCCAAAACCTCAATATTAATCTTAAAAAACAATGGGAACTTTCTCCCCATCCCTTCGAAAAAAGACCTTACTGACCTTCTCAGGTATATTTATCAAAATTGTCCCACATACCCTGATAAGGGCTCAATTCGGATAGCCACTTGGGAAAAATTAGGGAAGTATTTCCATGACCCTCCAAGGGCACCAGGGAAAATACTTTCCACTTGGCGGATCGTCATGGAATGTTTAAAAGTTCATGAACAAGCCGTGATAGGGGGACCAGACACCCCCCCCGCCATATTTGGAAACCTTTTCACTAAATTCACACTCTGAATCCAAAGCTTTCTCTTCCCTTGTATGCATGCCTTTGTCACCCTCAGCCTTTGAAGCTCCTCAGCATTACATTCCTTTAAAGGACGCTTTTGCCTGCTTTCCAACCTGACCCCCACACAAAAGGCTGTTTCTTATCTTCCTTCTTATTTCAATCTCTTGGCAAGTGAATCTGCCTGGCTCTTCCTATTTTCTTCCAGTGATCCCGGCTATCTCTCTTTCATTACCCCCTATGATGCCTCTATTAGTCTTTCCTCATCGTGATTTCATGTCTCAAGGAGTTCTTGCTACTCCCTTTCTTACTGACTCTTCTGATTTCTTTTCTGTTGCTTTGATGACATTTTCCTGCCTGAAGCACCTGAATCTTTTTCACAGATGTTTCACAGAGCAATTGATTCATAGGATCTGAATTGGAATGGAGAAAAATGGTTTTGTGCATGCGTGTGTGTGTGTGTGTGTGTGTGTGTGTGTGTGTGTGTGTGTGTTTGAGGGAGCGAGGGCTCCAGTAAGGAGATTAGGAAAGTAGGTAAATTATTGCAAACATGATTAATCGAAGATAAGTATGGGGACAGGTTGGGCAGTAGAGAGTAAAGAGAAAGTGATAAAAGAGTGGGAGAGAGGAAGAAAGAAAAAGAGTGAAAGAGACAGAAAGAGACAAAGAAGAGAGAGAGGGGAGAAGGACAGAAGAATAGAAGGAGAAAGTGACAGAAGAATGGAAGAGAGAGAAAGAGAAAGTGAACAGAGACAAAGAGATAGAGGATGAGAGAGACAGAGAGAGAAGAGAGGAAGAGGAAAGAGATATCCCACAGCCCTTACAATACCCCAGTGTTTGCTATCAGAACAAAAAGTGCAGGAACAATTACAAAAAGGACACATTGAGCCCTCCCTGAGTCCCTATAACACTCCTGTGTTTGTTATAAAAAAGAAATCTGGTAAATGGCGTTTTTTGCATGATTTGAGGGCTGTTAATAATATTCTCCAGCCCATGCACCTCCCGACCTTAGATTGGCTCTTTTGAAAACTGTTCCCCTGCAATGGCACACTCCATATTCCCCCCTCCCACTTCCTCAGGCCATGACTATTTTTGCTGATGGAAGCAAAACCTATGGTGCTTGTGCCTGGCAGGAGAATGGTCGGTGGTGTACAAAAATTACTCCCCCGCAGACTTCCGCTCAGCGTGCGGAGCTTGCTGCCTCTATTTTGGCTTTTTCCACTTTTCCAAATAAACCCTTTAACTTGATTTTGGATAGCCTCTATGTAACTCAGATTGTGAAATCAATCTATGAGGCCTATCTTTCTCCCTGATTGGAACTACAATTACTCTCACTTTTCTTATTTTTGCAAAAGTTAATTTCTGCTATCACACCTTGGGATAGCCACTCTTACTTTCATCAGAACAAAAAAGCGCTCATAAAACAATTTGGCCTTACGTCAGCGGGGGCATCTGCAATCATTCAACAATGCCCAAATTGTAGTCGGCAATCTCATTCCCTCCCTATGGGAGTTAATCCCAGAGGGACAGAATGTTGCCAAATTTGGCAAATGGATGTAACTCAATATGCATCCTTTGCTCCTTGGAAGTATCTACATGTAATCATAGATACATTCTCTGGCTTCTTGTTTGCTACCCCACAAAGGGGAGAAGCCACAAAACATGTTATCAACCACTGCATTCGAACCTTCGCATCGCTGGGACGCCCAAAAGAGATAAAAACAGACAATGGGCCCGCTTATACTAGTGCAGCATTTGCTGCTTTTTGCAACCAATGGGACATTGTGCACAAATTCGGCATTCCATATAACAGCCAAGGACAGGCAATGGTTGAGCGCGCTAATCAGACTCTTAAGCATGCCCTTGATCGCTACATTGAAACACAGGGGAAAGCACCCCCTAGCCTCCCAGCTTTGCAAAACATTCTTAATCTTTGTCTCTATACATTAAACTTTTTAAATCTCACCGGTCAGCCGCCTTCCTCAGCAGCAACTCGTCATTTCGCAGCTCCACCTTCTGCTGACACTCTTCGACCACCTGTCTACTATCGCTGCTTGCCTGACCTGACGTGGCGAGGACCTGCTGACCTGATTACCTGGGGAAGGGGCTATGCTGCCATCCAACTGAAAGACAAGGTTCTTTGGATCCCAGGACGGCACGTAAGACCATATTTGCCAAAACCACCTACACAACCACCTACACAAACACAGAAGCCGCCTGACCATGACCAACCAGCAGGAACCACAGCTTGAGGCTGTCTCTGTCTCTGACCTGGAGAACAGGGCAGAGCACCCTCCACCTTCCACTCCCCCGGAGGAAGTTTCCAAGCCTTTGGACTGCAGACCATTTTCACATCACATGATTATCTTTGCTTTATTGATGGTCATTTTGTTTTTGCTTATCTGGGTTGGGGAATGTCAGGCAGTTCCTGCTGGGGCAAAGGATGTCTCCACCCCACATCATCGGCCCAAACGCACAATGGATTGGCATGTAAATGAGTTTCATCTTCTTATACATAACCTTACCCGTATTAACAATCTGTCTGATTGCTGGGTTTGTACGCATGGCCCTGCCTCTAACATGCAGGGCTGGCCCATTCTAGCCTCTGGAACTTTAAACCTCACAGGCTGGAATGTTACTGTACTATATTCCACAAAAAGTAATCGTGCACATACTATCTACGATTCTGCCCAGTATATTTTGACACATCGGGTTTTACCCCCTCTTGCCCCCATCTGCATTACATGGTGGAATGTCTCGCATGAAGGTTATGAAGCAGTAACTATTGGTGGTATCACCAAGCAAATCCCTTTGCCCCGCTTTTCTGTTGGGGATTATCCCCACTGCAATGCTACTTTCAAAATTACAGAAACTGGCTACGATTGTTCACACTTATCATTACCTGAGCATTTTAAGTGTAGAAAAGAAGATAGTATAGTCATAGATTTATTCTCTAACAGGAGAGGGATGGTTGCCTTTAACAGAGTACAGGAACAAATCTGGGGCCATCATGGGTATTATTTGTATGGGTTACCACCTGGCCTGTACTGGCTTTGTGGTCATTGGGCTGGGAAGGTGTTGCCCCCTGTATGGAATGGTACTTGCACTATTGGAACTCTGGCACCTGCCGGAATCTCAGCACATCCCATGTCTCAACCCGATAGTGCCTGGGAGAAACAATTTGGGTGGGCCAGACAAAAGAAAGCAATCAATCCAGCTTTAGGTTATGATCCTGACAATACCTATCTGACAGAAGGTGAAAGATTTATTGCTATAGCCCTACCACTCTTGGGTGTCGCATGGAACATTAAACAACTGCGTATCTTATCTGCTCAAATGGAAACCCTAGCTAACACCACGATATTTGGGCTACAAGCCCTGCAGGCAGAAGTTGACTCTTTAGCTGGAATTTTAACTCAACATAGATTAGCTTTGGATTACTTGTTAAGCAAGGAAGGAGGCCTATGTGTTTGGTTGAATGCTACCTGTTGTCATTATTTGAACCAGTCCGGAGAAATTGAAACCAGTGTGGAAAAATTACATGATATTGTTCAAACAGTTAGACAGACATATAAGGCCTCGGACTCCTTGTGGGATTGGCTGACCTCTTGGCTACCTAATTTTAGCTGGTTGGGAAATACTGTCAAGACCATTATAACCCTTGTTGCTTTGCTGATACTGTTGTGCTGCTGTATTCAATGTGTACCCTCTTTATTTGCAATGTGCAAGAATATACTCTCTAGCTTGGCTCCACAGAAGAAAATTCACATTGTCAACCACATGGAGTTACATGAACAGGCAACCCCTTTCATGGGGAAAGATCCCTTCCGCATGCCCAGCGATGAAGAGGGAGACGCTGCTTTTTAAAACAAAAACAGAGGAGATGTTGGAATTCATTCTGGATGTTTGCGTGCAGGACAGCTTCGGCTGTCTGAAACACACATACACAGGGATGCAAAAACATTGCCTAACGGTCATAACTCACTATGCAGCCTTTTGTAACAAGAACTGTGTGAGCCTACTCCCACACATGCCCTTCCTCCCCCCCTATGCTGTGCTATAGCTTTCTGTTTCCTCTCTCCCCCTCCCATTGCCATGCAGCTTGAAATCTTCTGTTCCCCCTTTTGCCCCCCTTTGCCCACCCTTTGCCATGATGTGACTTTCTATTGGTTTATTTCTGGAATGCTGTGAACTTTTCATTAGCTTACTTGTGCCATGTGTGATTATGACGCTGTAACTAACTTTTTCTAATAAAAGAGCCCTTCGAGGATCCTTCTAGGCTTTTGCTCATCCCAAGGAATTTCGTCTGGTGTTTTCCTTTTGATTAGGCAAGGACACATGAGCAGCCCACCAGTGTGGCGAACAACGCCGCACAGAATGTTTTGAATATTTCAGAATGCTATTACATTTTTTTAATGCTAAATTGAACATTTGTGTTTCCTTGATATGCAAATGGCCATATGGAATCTATGAATTGGCCTTTAAAAACAAATACTAGTTCTCTGACATGCGAATTGATGAGCATCATAGTAGACAGGGAAATCATATGTATTGTTACTTATGTGTATTCTCTTTTATCTTCCTATAGGGGAGCTGAGTGGTAGCTCAGACCCATTTAAGGTGAGTTTAGTTCAGCACAGCAATGCTGTTGTCCTATCATTCAGTGTTGCTACTAAGGATTTTAGAAAGTATTAGATCTTCTACAAAACCTGTTTTGAGGTTGTATTGATACCTGAGTCAGTTTGTCTAAATACAGCAGTGGTTCTGGAGCCCATTCCCACAGTATGCCTGAATTTGATGGCATAAATTCCTACACTTAAAAAAGGAATGTGAGAAAATGTTAATATCAGCCTCAAAGAGACTTTTCACCATTTTTAACAAAAAACAGTGAATGCACCCTAAAAATATTTTATTGCTATATGCCAAAGTCCCATCCATTCTGCATCATTGCCCTAGCCCTTGTGGTTGTCAACATGTCTTAAAGTTAAAAGGGCTCCTAAGGTTAACAACTCCAGAATAGAATAGGATTACAAAGGGGCATGTATTATATTTCTATTCGCTAGTTTATCGTTGTTATGCTAGTATTTTATCTCATCTCATTTATTTGTTTGTATCTCGCCCTTATTACTTTTACAAATAATGTGGTGAACATATCAACATACCTTCCTCCTCTTATATTCCTCACAAGATCAACCTTGTGAGATGGATTGGGCTGAGAGAGAGTGACTAGTCATATAGCTGGCTTTTATGGCTAAGGCAGGACTTTAACTCGTATTCACTTATTTTCTAGATTGGTATTTTAACACTTGGATCAAATTGATTCTTACTCGTTTTACTTTTGTGTTGCATGATTTCATTTTCATAACATTTCATTTCATGGTGAAAATGTGAAGGAAAGGTTGCCATGATTTATATAATACCTAAAATGAGTGTGGTGTATTCTCTTCCTTAGTATAACAATTCTGCTGGAATCAACTATGAAACTCTGGGCCCTGAGGAGCTCCGTAGTTTGCTAACTACAGTGAGTACCTAGCTCTATTGCCTTCTGTCTAGTGATTCTGTATGCTGTGGCTTATTTTCAGTTAATAGAAAGAAACTGATGCTTATTTGTTTGAAAGTAAATGCTTGTTCTTAGGAATGCTGCATAACTGATCATTCCAGTCTATGCAGTGCCTAAAATTTTATTTGAAAGAGACTTTGCAAAAGGAAGACACATCCCCTTTTGGCCCTTTGAAGTGATTGAGGACTCTTCAATCACTTGAAGATTGGAGGTGGAGGTGGAGTTGCACTATATATAAGAAATAACTACATCTCTACAGAAATAGAGCACAACAACGATGAAAACTATCTTGAATACATTTGGGTCAATAGTAAAGATTGGGAGAGAAACGACATTGCCATATGTCTATACTACAGTCTACCCAACCAAGCAGAGGAAGTAGATGAACTTTTTGCTAGTCAGCTAACTAAGGTATGTAGAAAGCACACCACAATAGTAATAGGAGATTTTAACTACCTTGACATCAACTGGGAAACAAACTCTGCACCAAGTGGAAGATCCAACAGGTTCCTAACAAACCTAGCAAACAACTTTGTTTCCCAAGAAGGGAACAAGGGGATCAGCCATATTGGACTTAATTCTCACTAACAGAGAGGAAATGATAGGTGTTGAAGCCACCTGAGGGCAAGTGGCCGTGCAATATTGGAATTCAACATTATACAAACAAGTAGTAGAACAAAGTCAAACTAGAGTCTTGGACTTTAAGAGAGCTAATTTCAATAAACTTAGAGAGAGCTTGGGAAGAATTCCATGGATGAGAATCCTCAAGAGGAAAACAACTCAAGAAGCTTGGGAAATTTTGAAAAATGAGATTACAAAAGCCCAGTCTAGCACAATACCAATGAAGAAGAAAAATAACAGCTCCCAAAAGAAACCAGCATGGCTGCAGAAAGAACTCTGACAAATTTTAAGACAAAAAGATAAGTATAAAAAGTGGAAAGAGGGGGACATATCAGCAAATAGCCTGAGCTTGTAAAGATGAAGTGAGGAAAGCTAAGCCTCACAATGAATAAAGGCTTGCCATAAAAATAAAAAATAATTCTAAAAAAAGCTTCTTCCAACATGTTAAAAACAAGAAAAGGGTTAAGGGAACAATTGCTCCATTGCTGGGAGTGGCAAGCAGGTGACAAGCAACAGGGAGAAAGCAGAACTATTTAACTCATTTTTTGCATCTGTCTTTACACAAAGGGATAAAACAGTCCAACCCAAAAACAGTGCCACAAAAATCAGATTAGGAACACAAATTGAAATAGGGAAGAAAATGGTAAGTGAGCACCTGTCTATCCTAGACGAGTTCAGGACCGGATGGATTACACCCCAGGGTTCTGAAGGAACTGGCAGACGAGATCTCAGAACCACTGAACTATATCTTTCAGAGATCCTGGAGCACCGGGGAACTGCCAGAGGACTGGAAAAGGGCTGATATGGTTCCCATCTTCAAAAAAGAAAAAAAAAATAGCTCCAGGAAACCTCAGACCTATCAGCCTGACCTCAATACCAGGAAAGATTCTGGAAAAGATAATCAAGCAACGAATTATCGAACACTTAGAAGCAAACAAAGTAATAGCCAAAAGCCAACATGGGTTTGTCAAAAACAGATCATGCCAGATTAATCTTATTGCATTCTTTGACAAAGTGACAAAATTAGTGGACTAGAGGAATGCCATCGATATAGTTTACTTGGACTTCAGTAAGGCATTTGATAAGGTAGACCATAATCTACTACTAGATAAAGTAGAAGAATGTGGGTTGGACAGCATCACCACCAGATGGATTTGTAACTCGCTGACCAACTGGACTCAACGTGCAGTCCTCAATGGAACTGCATCTACATGGAAGGAAGTATGCAGTGGAGTACCCCAAGGCTCTCTTTTAGGCCCAGTACTCTTCAATATCTTCATCAGTGATTTGGATGAGGGAATAAATGGGGAACTCATTAAATTTGCAGATGACACCAAGCTGGCAGGAATAGCCAACACTTCTTCATTTTGTTCTTCATTTTAGACCATGATTCCCTGCTTATTTGAGTCATCATTATCACAACTACCTTGACTTGTCTCTTTAGTGTCCCCATTAAGATCAGCAAGGGCACTATATCCGTTATGCTGGGTCACAGCAAAAGCTTTGTGTTTATGGTTCACTGCTCTCACCCTGCCAGATCCCACTGTTGTCCAGACTGCTCTTTTCCTGCAGGATCTTTGCAATAGAGGGGGCTGATAGCGTGCATCTCCATAATGTGGAATGGCTGAATTGGGCCAATTTGGGGAGCTTAGGGAGCACAGATTAGAGATTCTAGATAGGTAATCTATCTATGTAGATTAGTAATTTGTTTACAAAGAAGACAGTATCCAAAATTGAAGAGTACTGTGAAAGACAGGTGCAAAACAGCTATTACATTGAATTAAGCCGGTCATTTTGAAATAAAATAAAATCACAATCTCAAGCGCACTAATCCAGAATGCATCTATTTGATAAGGTAGACCATAACCTACTACTAGATAAAGTAGAAGAATGTGGGTTGGATAGCATCATCACCAGATGGATTTGTAACTGGCTGACCAACCGCACTCAACGTGTAGTCCTCAATGGAACTGCATCTACATGGAGGGAAGTATGTTGATATTGGATAGCCATTGTCTGAAATGGTATAGGGGTTGAACTAGAAGACTCCAAGGTCCCTTCCAACTCTGCTATTGTATTGTTTAAAGTGCTAAATAATATTTAAAGTGGATAGGTATTTTTTATTATGGACTTGATATTCATGTTAACTACAGCAATGTACAGTTGCTTTATTGAATATGAAAATGGGAAGGAACTCAAGCAAGATTTTATTGAAATGAAAGTCATATGATGGTAAGGAGAAGGCAGGTAGTATAAGGATTAATGTACCTAATCAGGAGCAAGACAGAAATAAAGGATGGTGCGCAAATACTGATGTCTATTATTGTGGAGATATGATCTGCTGGCCTAATTAAAGTACGTAACTACTTAAGCTGATTTTTATCATATTTTATCCTGGAAAAAGCAACAAACTTGCAGAAGGTGGTTGTTCTTCCCCAGCTGGAATATGCTCCTTGTCTGTGGATCTGGGGGCTGGAATCCCAATACATTTGGAAGGAGAAAACAAGCATAGTTCTTTTTTTTAATTCCCATCTCAGTTGAGTTGCTTTAGAAGTGGATTTTCTTCTGGATTGCATTCTTGCCTTTCCCAAGTAGAGTCCTATGCAACTTTTTGAGACTAGGCATTGCTCCTTTTAGATCTTCCAAGATGCACCCATGAGGCTTACAGTATTCTGCCTCACTTACTTCCCTAGCTTCTCTTTTTTTTATTCCCATTTTCCATGTTTTTACCTGGCTGTGTTATTACTATTAGATTATTTCCCTTCTTAGCCATCCTGTTGTTGAAAATGCATGACTGCATTTATAGTCCTCTCTGAGAATAAAAATATTTATGTTCTATAATAGTTGCTTTTTTGAATGTTTAAGAATGAGAACTACCCATATTCTGATGCACTCATCGACCTACCAACTAACTTTATGTATGGTCCTTTTTCTCTAGCAATGTGGGGTGATCTCTGAACATACCAAGAAGATGTGTACACGGTGAGAACTACCCTCTTTTAATTTTTGGGTATCCTTTTGATTTGATTTTGATGCTAGTGCAAAACATTCTAGGTTACAATGTGATTATAGAAAGTGATCTTTTCACTAGTGTCCACTCAAAACAGAATTCATACTTGGGGAGAAAATATGCATTGAAAATTGAGAATAAAAAACATTTTTTTTACTTTGGCAGAATTTGCCCCCTGAATGAAGCCCCGTTATTGGAAATTACATTGTAGAAAAATGTTGAAGAAAGGGGTGGGAAAGGAATTCTTTCCATTTTAATTTAACCTTGTAATTTGAGGAGGGATACTTTCCCTACAATAAAATTTGATAATTCTGATATTTCAAACATTAAAATAAAATTAAAATTATTTTAAATGCATTTTCAAAGATTCTTAATTGTGTACAGATGAATAAGAAATTGGCTTTAACTAGCTATCAATTAACCATTATTCTGTGTTAAAAACAATGCTTGTTGAGTCTTTCTGAGATAAGTTGCAAATCACTGATGTGTGTAAGTTCAGCTGTCTCCCATTCAGTTGCTCTGGAAAAGTATTTTTGTTCCAAAACAACATTATTAAGATTTATAATGGATTGTCGTGGGAGATCAAAATGCTTTGTCCTTGATTCAAGTCCTGATGTCAGACTTGGCCCAGTTAGTTCTTATGTACAAAGTCCAGTCTATTAGTCCTGTCTGAAAGTCCAAAGGGGACTTGCTGGCAGTTGATGGCATACATGGCATTAGAGGAACAGCATATGAAGATACCTATGAAATTGATACTTTGTCTGTTGCACCATCTGTTTTTCATGTTGTCTTTCTTCTGTTTCATTGGGAGAATTTCTTCAGATGCAAATAGAGTTGCATGTTGGCTGGAGAATTTTGGGAGTTAAAGTACACATATCTTAAAGTTGCTAAGTTTGAAAATCACTCATGTACATGAATATGCTAGATGAGGTCATTTCATGCACAGGGTGCAGCATCAGTATGTTGATGATACCTAGTTACACACTTTGATCCTTGGCTGAGCAGGTGATTCCATTTTTGTGTTAATCCAACACCTGAAGGGCAATGTTCCCTCTAAGCTGCATGGATGTGCAGCCACGCACGTGGCAACAAAACACCGCGCAGCAGTTTCCAACTGCCGCCCAGTGGTTTTTGTGAGACACCTTCCACAATAATAGGAGAGGAGAGTCAGCCTGGAGACAGCAATCACAAGGCAGAAAGTAGCTGAGAGAAGGGGTGTGAGGGTTGGGAGAAGGCATGGGACGGGCTCCCAGCAGCAGCTGCTCGGATTTGCCATTTGAGAGAGAGAGAGGGAGGGAGGGAGGAGGAGCGGGGGAGGGAGGGAGGGAGGGAGAGGGAGAGCGCGAGTCTGTGTATCCCTCCTTCCTTCAGCCCAACACTCTCGCTGGCATCCTGGCCAGACGAGAAGGACTGCAGAGGGTCTCCTCGAGTCTAGGGCAGCGAGTCATTCGATGGGAAATGTGCCTCTTGGAAGGAATGACCTGGCTTGGCTCCCGCTTCGTCTCTCCTGTCTCTTTGCTTCTCCGTTCAGTCGTTGGGCGGCAGATTGAAAGTGGGAGCCAAGCCGGGTCATTCCTTCCAAGAGGCAAGTTTCCCATTGAATGATTTGCTGCCCTAGACCCTCTGCAGACTGCAGTCCCTCTCATCCATCCGGGATGCCAGCGAGAGTGTTGGGCTGAAGGAAGGAGGGATTCTCTCTCGCTCTTGCTCTCTCTCTCTCTCTCGCTCTCTCTCAGAGGGAGAGGGAGGGAGAGAGAATTAGTTAGTTTGTGGGCAGAGTTAGCACTTTGTTAAGTTTGTTTCTCTGTGTGTTGTGTATATATACATGTCTCCATGGGTACAATTGTGCAAGCATTTTTTTCCTCTTTAAAAGAATTTTTGGATTTCTCCTCACCAAACCTTTAAGACTGAAAGAGTTAGAGTTGAAATATAAAGAGATTATCAATCGCCATACTGTTAGATTGACAGGCAATTATGGACATCTTGATTATATCCTCCTTAGAAAGAATATGCTACTGTATGGTTGAGAAAAAGATCAAACTTCATTCCATGGAAACCCAACAAAGGTCATAGGGAGGGTTTCTTTCTACGATGGGCTTCAGTGAATATCAGTTATCAAAAATGTAGGTAGAAAATAAGCAGGTAATAGGCAATTACAAAAAGGGAAGCCAACTTTCTGAATTCTGTTTCTTTGCACTTAGTGACTTATAAATAGACTAATGTTCTGAAAACCTGACCTAAATTACTATATATTTTAAATAGCTGTAAAGCTATGCTGAAAAAGTTGTTCTCACGGTATTGTGATAAATTCAATAAAAAGAAGGGAATTCTTGATGAACTTAAGGAGAAATGAGAGTATTGGATAGTAAATGGACAAATAAAATTACCAATCAAAGATAATATTTGCACCTCAGGGTTGAAATGAGATGTTCTCTGTTATTCTTTCCTCTTCCTCTCTTCTCTCTCTGTCTCTCTCATCCTTCCTCTTTGTCTCTCTTCTCTTTCTCTCTCCCTCTTTTCCATTCTTCTGTCACTTTCTCTCTCCTTCTCCCTTCTCTCTCCTCTTTGTCTCTTTCTGTCTCTCTCACCCTCTTTCTCGTTGTTTCTCTTCTCTTTCTCCTTTTCTATTCTTCTGTCACTTTCTCTCTCCTCCCTTCTCTCTCCTCTTTGTCTCTTTCTGTCTCTCTCACACTCTTTCTCGTTGTTTCTCTTCTCTTTCTCCTTTTCCATTCTTCTGTCACTTTCTCTCTCCTTCTCCCTTCTCTCTCCTCTTTGTCTCTTTCTGTCTCTCTCACCCTCTTTCTCTTTGTCTCTCTTCTCTTTCTCTCTCCTTCTTTTTCATTCTTCCTTCACTTTCTCTCTCCTTCTCCATTCTCTCTCCTCTTTGTCTCTTTCTGTCTCTTTCACCCTCTTTCTCTTTGTCTCTCTTTCTCTCTCCTTCTTTCCCACTCTTCTGTCACTTTCTCTGTCCTTTGTCTCTTTCTGTCTCTCTTCCTTCTTTTTTTGTTCCTCTCTCCCACTCTTTTATCACTTTCTCTCCACCGCCCAACCTGTCCTCATACTTATCTTTGATTGATCATGTTTGCAATAATTTACCTTCTTTCCTAAATAGGCACAGTTCCCTTACTGAATCCCTCACTCACTCAAACACACACACACACACACACACGCATGCACAAAACCATTTTTTCTCCATTCCAATTCGGATCCTATAAATCAATTGCTCTGTGAAACATCTGTGAAAAAAATTCAGGTGCTCAGGCATGAAAATATGCTGCTCAAATACTATACTTTTCCTCACACACTGAAAAAAAATTAGAGGGGACATTGCTGAAGGGTTATGAGGGTTTGGAAGGGGAGGAATCAGCTCCAGTTCAACCTTGCAAGACAGTGGTTGGGGGTTTAATGCTCCCTGTAGACCAGCCCAAAAAATGTTTAGCCAATGGCTGCCCTCTATTGAGGTACTGTAATTCTAATTCCCCTGTATTTAAAAACAAATTCAAATTCTGTTTCCAGAAAAAGTTTTTTTTAAGTAGATTGCATAAACATATGCTGTATTTTTCAGATTATAAGACGCACATCCCCCCTAAAAATGGGTGGAAATTTAGGTGTATCTTATAGAGAGAATACGGGCATTTTTGGCCTCCCGAGCCCTCCAGGCATCACGTTTTTGCCCTCCCAAGCCCCCAGAAACACTTTGAAGGCCAAAAATAGGTGAGATTTTGGTAAAAACAGACCATACAGAGCACTTCTGGGGGAGTGAGAAAACATGACGCATGGAAGCCAAAATTTTTTTTTATTGTTTTCCTCCTGTAAATTTAGGTACGTTTTATGGTCTGATGCATCTTATAGTCCACAAAATACAGTAACTTAAGTTTAGAAATCTGTATTTCATATATGGTAACTTAGTATATTTAATTTTCTCACAAGATTGTGCCATGACTCTACCCTGGGAGGTAAAAACTGTTCAACTTCCAGTTGTCTAAGACTTGGTTTGAATTTGCTTCCTGGTTTTAAAGTCTTCAGGTCCCAATTACAAAAAAGAATGACTTGTTTTCAAAGAAAAAATGTAAAAAAACAGCTCAATTCTTGAGAATTTGTATGGGTTACTAGATTTTGCTTTGCTAGTAGATAGGTGTATGGAAACAATAAACCGTTGTTTCCGGAATGCTCACAATATATTTTCCAGGTTTGGGTATTTGGTTGTTCCCTTAGATTTTCTGACAATATTAATCCCCTACTTCTGGAATATTGATGGGTTAGTATTATGGGTGTATTTCACAACCTGTGACTGTTTTGTAATCTTGTTCTTTGCCTGAAGATCTCTTCGCTGCCCCCAGCACACTGATGAACAGCGGAGGTCAGTCAGGATCTACCTCCTAGGATCCTCTGGGTAAGTATATTAGGATGAAAGGAATGCAGAAGATAAACTCTTTTACTCCAAAATATATTTCATACTGTTTAACTGTATGAACGTTGTTGATATTGTTTAACTGCATAAATGAAGCAGAATATCTTTCACTAATTTACTGCTTTTCAACCTACCATTTTCTTGGTTTCTTTGTGATCCCCAGAAAACCTTACATTGATGCTCTTAGTTTTTTCAGAGTTAGGAATATCTCATCCAGAGGTTTTCAAGCATATCTTTCTGGGTAAGAAATCCACTCTAAAAAAAGTAAAAAATTTAAAAGTAGTGGAAAATGGAGGGGATGAGGAAATAGTGCATCCTCTTGGAACTTCAAGAATGCCTGGCTGTTGTTTTAAGAAGTGATTTTTCTGCTCTAATAGAACCTTTCAAAAAAAATTGTTTCCTTGTTCATTGACTTAACATAAACTCTGCATTGACAGAAACTACCTTTGTAGGATTTTACTTCGTTAGGTTGTAAGTGAACTCTCAGGGAATTGCAACCTGCAGTATATCTTCTGCAAGGATCCAAGATAGCACAGTGAAGCCAAGTATATATTTGATCATAATTAAATGTCAAAATCTTGCAAGATCAGCCATTTTTCATGAAAATCTTGGAGATTGTTGAAATCTCATGTGACTTGAACCATTTAATTTTTTTTATTTTATTTTGGAGTATCCAGGCCATTAAATGAGATTGATTGCTGGTATACAGTTGAAGTAAATTACCAGAGGAGGAGAATCTCTTGAAAAAAATGACCTTAGTGTGTGGGTTGAAATGCTGAGCATTTAGTAAAGTATAACTAAGTGCTTTCTTTGAGAGACAACAACATTGAATGTGGATGGACAGTTGAGGGTAGCGTCTTTTCTGCTTTTTCTTTCTGACAGTATATGACAGGCAAGCACAGCCTCTTTCTGTCCTAGAAATGCATATTGTCTTTGTAATTATAATAGTGGGATTGCCAGAAAAAGCAGCTGGGGCTAGGACAAAATAATAAACTTTTAAGTGTAGATAAAATTAGAATATTAACATAGTTGATTAACATTGACAATCATTGTCTTCTATCTTTTACATGACACTGTCACATTTGGAGGTGCTGTAAAACCTGCTTCCAAAACATTGTTGAGACTGCCTCTATCTCTACCAGTACAGGTTGGATTTGTACAGATTAGCTGTTGCTGCAGTTAAGATAATTATCCTTAATCTTTTCCCCTTTTCATATATTTTCCCTTTAGCTCACTTCCTGAAACAGAAAGCAGTGTAGAAAATGATAACTTTGATGTGGGAGAGAGTCAAGCTCTCATGAGTCGGCTTCAGTGGGATGGGTCTTCAGATATCTCTCCCTCTGATTCAGCTTCGTCAAAAGCAAGTAAGAATGTGTATAGCTGCCTGAGAGAGCAAGCTGAGGTGATAATGGCTTGCATCTTAAATTCTGGGTCTCAAGATAACTTTTAATTGTGAGACTGTTAGGAGTATTTGCTTCTTTACCTTTTTTGTCATAGCGCATTGTACTGATGAACATAGAAGGAGCGCTATAACAGGTTATCTGGGTTATCTTGTTCATATCTATGCACATGGCATGCTAACTATTGTCAGCACTAGATGCTGGTCAACCTTTCCTTTAATTCTTAACATCAGAATGTGTTGCAGTAGCTCATTTTGTGAGGTTTGAGTTGTTGGATTCCACCATTCTATTTACAATACTGGCATAACATGATTGTTGAATGCAGACAACTCCAACCTTTAGGAATATGATTGAGGGGTTTCTACAGGTTGCCAAAGAATGTAACGGTTCCTTCATAAAAACTGATGGGCAGACTATTTGAAAAAAAATTCTTAGCTTCTTTTCAGCTACAATCAGTTATTAAAGATAATCTCTACCAAAAAGAGGTACACAGAGACTTTGTTGCTGATTACCTCAGTGTAAACAACTTCCCTGTTATTTCAGATTATTGCAGACTACATATAGGCACAATAAGAAAGGAAAACCCTGACAGAACTAATAGTTCTCTAAATGAAAGGGGGAGGGAGGGGGGGCATTGAAGATTTTGTTAAAATGTTAATCTATCATCCTATTCAGTTGCTCTGCTAGCTGACTCCCGTGAGCATTCTTGGTCTGCAACATCTAGAAGCCACAAGTGTTTTTTTTATCACTGCTCCATTTGTTAAGAAGTTGACATAAGCCCAGTAGACAAATTCTTCTAAGTAATAAACTGAAGTTGATGTAAAAGTGTATGAAACTTACTCTTATTTATTCATGCTTACAGCAAGTGCAAGTATGGCAAATCAAATTGGCAAAAGAAATTACAGTCCAGTGTTGAAATTTTCCTGAATGACTTGTGATGTGCAAATGGGCCACACAGATTTGTGTTACTTGATGACTTGTGTGTGCAAATGGGATTTGCACACACACAGATTTGACAGCAGAATTCATCCTTTCATGCTTTTCAATGGAAGTGATTTAGCCTTTCAGCTTGGGAATGGACAATGAGAAGTTTTTCAAAGCATTACAAATTGCTGCCCAGGCAAAATTGGCATATACTTATTGAAGGACAAAGAAGTTATTTGAAAAGCAGGATTGAAAACAGGCAGGCACAATACTTAAACATGCATTCTTTTTCTCCCCACAATAGGTACAAACAACTCTGAATCTCGAAAAACCAAAAAGAAGAAACCACACATGAGCTTGGTAGGAGGTGCTCCAGGAATGAGCTCCAGTAAAAAGAAACTGAAGTCTAAACCACTTGCCCCTCCTACTCCCAGCCTCTATGATGACATAAATTGAATAATACTGGAATGAGAAAAACAAGGAGGGCATCCAGAGATCTGTTCTAGTTTCTTTCTGACCCAGATCAGGAGACAGGTCTGGCTGGTATCCTCTCAAGTGGTCCCTTGTGGATACCCTTTACATGAATTAACTGTGAAGATAGATGGCTGCATGTGTCCATTGCCCTCCTCTCAAGCCTCCTACACACATGGCATAGCCATATGCCCACCAGATATATAATGAAATACTAGGACTGCTTTGGGGCGAGTGAGCTCCACTTCTGGGAAAAGGGGATGGTGGTGATTTGAGGAAGGCCTTCAAGGCGGGATGCACCTCCATCAATCAGGGAGGAATTGGTATCTCTCCTTCTTCCCAATTCAATTTGTCTATTTATTGTGATGTTAGTGGTTGTTCAATCATGACTATATATATGGTGGCATCATATTTGCTTAGCATTGCTAAAGATTGAATTGGCAGGTCTGAGAGGCATATATGTGTATAAACCTGCCTATGCTCTTTTGTTGATTTTAAAGGGTACAGCAGAAAGAAGCGGAATCAGTGCCTACTCTTTTGTCTACTTAAGTGTCTACTCTAGTGGCCTCTTTGAGAAGTAGCACAAGATCAGCCTCTTCCTCTCTGAGGTTTTTGCCTTGTTCAGCTATCCTAACATGCTGAAATAGGCAGAGAGGGTTGAACAGATGTTGCTGTTGTCACTATTGTTTCTTTCCTGACACTATGCTTCTTCACCAGTAGCATCCCTAAAATCTTGTACAAAACAACATTAAGAACCTGGGGCTGCATTCTTCCTGATAGATGGATATCAGGAAGCTGGTGAAACAGTTAACTTCCTTACTTGTGCTTGGATAAAATATCTATCGAATCTTGATAAGCCAATACTCCAAGAGATGCATTACTTTATACACGTTAATACACATTTTAAAACATCTCTGACAATTGGCTGTAAATCTGAGTTACTGAATTTTGAAACAGCCCTCTTTAACATCTCATTGAATCCAGGCAAGGAAATTGTGCTCTGACCTGCTAGCTATGATTAATTTCTCTTTAACTTCATATGTTTAAAATACTAAAACTGTGCTGGAATATTAGGGGCAAAATCAAGAAAGTGATAATGTGATGGGAGGGAGAATATATGCTCTTTTTTTAGATTTATGGTTTTTTCCCCTTCACCCCCCAAAATATATTTTCCCTCCATTCCTGCTCCGTTTTAGTCTTTTTACAGACAACTGTTGTTTTAAATCTAGTGCCATAAATCATGATGGTCTGATGATTGTATAGATAGATGCTAGAAATTGTAGTACTACTTCTAGGGAATATTGCCTCTGCTTTTTGCCTCCTCTTCCTGAAACTTTACAATGTGGACAACAAGTACACAGAAGCCATGTAACCAATTCAAAATGTGTGCTCTCTCTTATTCCAAAAGTGCACATACAAAAAAGATCTTTTGTTGTATCTACCAATGAGTCTAATTTACTGAAGCTTAGCTGTTTTTTTCCTAATGTGAGAATGTTTGTAGCTAATTTCGACAGTAGTAAAGGATCCAAATTGCTAATAATTGCTTGAGACCGTTGCCTGGATTGAGGTGGCTGACAACTTTCTTTTGCTTCATTTCCCCCTCTCTAATCCTAGCAACTAAAAAAAGTCCTTGTTCAAAATATGGCAGAGAGAAACTCCATGTTTTCCACTGTTAAAATCCATAGCTCAATTGCATCAAGGAATGCTCTCTGAAAAATCCCCACCAATTGTCCTGAAGTGAAAAGCTTTCAGGACATGCAGTACTGTTTACGAGAAGAATCTCGAAGGGACTGCCAAGTTCTTTCTTCCTTCCCAGAGTTCCACATACTTTTCCGGTGCTGTTACTTATGGGGGCAAATTTTGTTTACCATAGTGCTTGTGTTAAGGCATAGATGCTAGATCAGTTGCTGCTTCTGTTCCTGGCTGGAGGATATATGAATGTTCCAGATTGCTTCAAGTGTAGAAATAGCAGACATAGGAAGTCAACATTACTGAGGTTGGTCTTCTTTACTTGCCATTATATACTTGGGCAAAAAGTATGTTGCCTAGGGAGTATCCTGGGACCAAGATGGGCCTTCTTGAAAGATCTTGCTGGACAGTGGCAGAAAACCTAGTTTTGTGGTGCTTTATGTTAAACAAGGAAAACCTGTTTGCAGGAATCTTGATCTTTTCCCGTCATCTGATCACAATCTACAAAGCATTACTCCTGTATTGCCTAGACTGGGGATCCCCAACCCTCAGTCCGTGGACCGGCACCAGTCTGTGGCATGCCACCAACCGGGCCATGCAAGCAAGCTAAATCCCATCCGCAGAATGCAGGCAGCATGGAAAACCACACTCCCTCTTTTCCTTTCTCCATGGAACTGGTCCCTGGTGCCCAAATGTTTGGGGGCCACTTGCCTAGATTTCATATTTAGCTAATACTTTTAAATACATGACTCAGTATTCTATGAGAGCTGTGTATGTATGGATCAGACAATTGCTTCACACCTCCTTGTAATGTAGCTATTTGATGTGAAATGAATCTTTCCAAGGGAGGTGGGAAAAGCAGGAAGTTGCTGCTGTTCACTGCCTGATAACAAGTAGCTACATAGTTAAATTATGTATCATCAAAATGCTGACTAACTTTACACTATTGCAGCAATGTAAAGATAGCCAGTGTGAAAGAATAAGAATAGATCCTTGTTTGTTTTCCATAACTGCAACTCAAGTTTTTGGGATCATGTTTCAGGCAACTTTGGAAGTATAAACTTTGGGGACTTTTGAATATTATTAATTTAGCAAGAGAGAGGACAGAGGTCATTTTATATATGGCTCTGCACCTGCACCTATTATTTTTTAAGGTAGGCCTGTTTCACTTGAAGAAAAAAAACCCTGTATTCTATCATGGATTAATGAGAGTTTTTTAATTTGTTGATGATGTATAAACTGCACCTATGTGATATTTTTGAACATGTGCAGAAATCACTGAAGAAAGTACTGTACTGTGGTCTTTGATTTTTTTTAAAAAGTTATATCTCTATAATCTCAGCCTGTAAAGGTAGCTAGATGTTAAAAAAAACACTGTCAAATCTGTATTTTTTTCTTCCCATTCATGGATTGTGAAATGCTTGTGTAAATAAACGGTAACTCTGCTTGGTACTGGTTATTTGTGTCTTTACATGTTTTTAGAGAAAGGGAATTTTAAAAATGTTTTGTAATACGTTACAATGATGCACATAGTTTACTTAAAATGCACTGTGGGATCAGGTCTTTCAAATAAACTAGAGTCCCGAGTTGTTTTTGAAAGAAAACCCTAATTATTCTACTATGACATGCAGTTCCTAGATACTCGGAAACACCCATTTTTCCCTTCTCCGGATCACTGTATATATTCTTTTAAAGATTGAAGAACCTTTTAGACTTTATATTGGCTGCTAAAGCAGAAGTGTAAAATGAATAGAACAGTATGAATAATTTGAAGACTGTCTGAATTTAAAAAACATGCTAGGGTATACTAGGAGAGCTGAAGGTGATTTTTGGTTCACTCTGTTGTGAGTTCACTTTCATTGCCCTATTGTGTTGTGGCCCAGATCCGGTTGAGCTGCTGATGGACTCTGATAGCGAGGAACCATGAGTCTGCCAGGGAAGATGTGGTGGACCCTGGGCAGGATTCAGACTCAGAGCAGGGATCAGAGAGGCTGGTTGGCACTAGGAGGTGCCTATGGCATGGAGCAGTGGGGAGGACTCAAGGCAGTTTGTTCCTGACGCCAGACAGAGAAGACCGGAGAAACGGAAGCAGCAGCTGCAGAAGCAGACACAGAGACAATAATTAAGCCCAGGTGGTTGTGGCTTGGTCCCTCCCAAGAGAGTATATAAGTAAAGAAGTGGGGAGGAGTCATTTTCAAGACACAACCGTTTGAAACTGTATTGGAATACTCTGTCTGTTGTGTATCTGTGCCTGTTGGATTTTCAACTAGTCTTGCAAGTGAGTCGTGTGGGCCTTCAGCCAAAGGAGTTGATAAAGCCATGATTAAAGAGTGGCAAACAGCCAGACCTGTGTTTGGGTGATTTGCAAGTCGGAGGGGGAGTCAGAACATAATGTATGATGCAACTCATCCCATTAAATTGTTTGCTTGCTCATCACATATGTTATTTGAAAACAACTACTGCGGTTTCTTTCTGACGGAGCGCAGGAGTTCATGGCCTCCATGACAGCCATGGGCCTGACCCAGGTAATTCGAGGCCCTACCCACTTGGCGGGACATACACTCGACCTCGTATTCCTCTCGGAGCAGTGGAGTTATGATCTTGGTCTGAGGGGAAATGAGACCATTCCCCTGTCGTGGTCAGACCACTACCTACTGAGGTTAGACTTCCGGAGGCCAAACCCCCACCGTGGGGAGGAGGAACCGACCAGGTGGTTCCGCCCCAGGCGACTGATGGACCCTGTTAGGTTCCAGACGGAGCTTGGGGTCATTCCAGACGCTCTCGCCCACAGTTCGGCGGAGACTATTGCTGCGGCCTGGCACTCGGCGGCATCGGAGTCTCTGGACCGAATTGCGCCACTACGGCCCCTCCGGGTCAGCGGCTCGCGGAGACCCCCTTGGTTCACCGAGGAGCTCCGCGAGATAAAGCGCCGGAGGAGACGCCTAGAGCACCAGTGGAGGTCCGACAGGTCCGTATCGAACCGAGCACTGTTGACAGCTTGCACCAAGGAGTATATTTGGGCATTGAGAACCGCCAAAAGATCACACATTGCCTCCTTGGTAGCGTCCGCCGAGTCTCGCCCAGCCGCCCTGTTTAGGATAACCCGCTCCCTCCTAAATAGGAGGGAGACGGGGAACCCCCTGCAGGGTAAGGCTGAGGAATATAGTCAGTTCTTGGCGGACAAAGTTGCTCGGTTTCGATCGGAACTGGACTCCACCCCCGCAGATCCAGCCGGGACACAGGGGAATAACTTGGTAGACCATCTCTGGGTTGAGTTTCAGGATGTTGCCTCTGGGGATGTGGACAAGGCTATGCGAGCTGTGAGTTCCTCCACCTGCATACTGGACCCGTGTCCCTCTTGGCTGACTACCAACAGCAGAGAGGTGACACGAGGCTGGATCCAGGCGGTTGTTACCGCCTCTCTTCGGGAGGGACACCTCCCCACCGCGCTTAAGGCGGCGGTGGTGAGGCCCCTCCTGAAGAAACCGTCTTTGGATCCAGCAGTTCTTAACAACTATCGTCCAGTCTCCAACCTCCCCTTTCTGGGGAAGGTTGTTGAGAAGGTGGTGGCCTTACAGCTTCAGCGTACCTTGGAGGAAGCTAACTATCTTGACCCCTTCCAGTCTGGCTTCAGGCCCGGTTACAGCACTGAAACCGCTTTGGTCGCATTGACCGATGATCTCTGGAGAGCCAGAGATGGAGGCCACGCGTCCATCCTGGTTCTCCTCGACCTCTCAGCGGCTTTCGATACCATCGACCATGGTATCCTTCTGCGACGACTGCGGGAGGTGGGGGTGGGCGGCACTGTTCTACAGTGGTTCTCCTCCTACCTCTCGGACAGGTCGCAGTCGGTGTTGGTGGGGAGGGAGAGATCGTCCCCGAGGCCCCTAACCTATGGGGTGCCGCAGGGCTCGGTTCTGTCCCCCCTACTATTCAACATATACATGAAACCGCTGGGCGAGATTATTCGGAGGCACGGGATTAAGTACCATCAATATGCGGACGATACGCAGTTGTATCTGTCCGCCCCGTGCCAACTCAATGAAGCGGTGGACGTGATGAACCGGGGCCTTGAGGCTGTTAAAGACTGGATGAGAGCTAACAAACTGGTACTCAACCCGGAAAAGACCGAGTGGCTGTTGTGTTTTCCTCCCAAAAATTTGGCTAATGTTCCAACAATCAGGCTGGGGGGGCAAAATTTACACCCCTCAGACAGGGTCCGCAACTTGGGAGTCCTCCTGGATTCACAGCTGAGTTTTGAGCATCACTTGTCGGCTGTGACCAGGGGGGCATTTGCCCAGGTTCGCCTGGTACGCCAGTTGCGGCCCTACCTGAACCGGGAGGCTCTCACAACAGTCACTCGAGCCCTTGTGACCTCTAGGCTGGAATACTGCAATGTGCTCTACATGGGGCTGCCCTTGAAGAGCATCCGACGACTTCAGCTAGTTCAGAACGCGGCCGCGCGAGTGATTATGGGCGCACCACGGTTCGCCCATATAACACCAATCCTCCGTGAGCTGCGCTGGCTACCTGTTGATCGTCGGGTGCACTTCAAGGTCCTACTTACCACCTATAAAGCGCTCCATGGTAGTGGATCTGACTATTTGAGAGACCGCCTCCTGCCAATTAGCTCCCTGCGTCCCATCAGATCGCACAGAGTAGGCCTCCTCCGAATTCCATCCGCCAGTCAGTGCCGACTGGCGACTACGCGGAGGAGAGCCTTCTCAGTTGCAGCTCCGACATTATGGAACACCCTCCCCGTGGAGATCCGTACCCTCACCACAGTCCAGGCCTTCCGCACAGCCCTGAAGACCTGGCTATCCCGTCAGGCCTGGGGATAGGATTACTCTCACCCCGCCCGAATGTTGAATGAATGTTGTGTTTTTATGGATAATTTTCTTTTATTCACGATTTTTTTTTCCTTTAAGTCTTGTCTTGCACCCCCTTCCCCTCACTATTGTAAGCCGCCCTGAGTCCCTCCAGGGAAAAGGGCGGCATATAAATTCTTAATAAAATCTAAAAAAAATCTAAAAAAATCTTAATCTTGGCTTGTGAATCCAGCCAATATGTTTGGATTGCACTTCGTACATTTAACAAGTGGACAAAATAAGTTAAACAAAATAGTGCTGTACAAAATATGGATTTTAGAATTCTGTCAATACCCTTCTCTAAACAAAGATTGGCTTACCTAAACTAATCATTCAGTTGATAAAAATTTAACTTTACCTAATATAGAACTGGAGGTGGCTAAGATGCTGAGCTTGTCAATCAGAAAGATTGGCAGTTTGGCAGTTTAAATCCCTAGTGCCATGTAACGGAGCTCCCGTTATTTGTCCCAGCTTCTGCCAACCTAACAGTTCAAAAGCATGTAAAAATGCAAGTAGAAAAATAGGAACCACCTTTGATGGGAAGGTAACAGCGTTCCGTGAGCTTCGGCATATAATCATTCCAGCCACATGGCCAGAGACGTCTCCAGACAGTGCTGGCTGTTCAGCTTTGAAACAAAAATGAGCACCGTCCCCTAGAGTCGGGAACAACTAGCACATATGTACGAGGGGAACCTTTATCTTTTAATATAGAACTTGGATTTCAACAGAGTACCTTATTTATAAAAATACAGACATTTTACAAAAACATCCAATTTTTCTGTGGTGGTTATTGCAGATCTTCATGATTGTTTTTCAAAGATTTCAAAAACATGAGAAAAACTCTTTTGTATAATAAGTATACTTCGCTATGGAAGTCTTTATTTGCTATAACAGACTTGCAAGTATATTCAAACAAGTCACTTAGAAATATTTTACCTGGTTGCCTATGAATAAGCATTAGCAAAATGGCCCCATCTAACCATTCAAATTATTTAGTTATTTACAGGTTTGCTTTTACTTTCTAGTCTCCAATTTAGAGTGAATGCACAGAAAAGACAATTTCCAGCAATATTTATACATTTTTCTTTTTTTACAAGTTATACATTTCAGACAACATATCAAGCAAAGATGTACTTAAAATTAGAGCTGTACAAATTCCCCAAGAGTGCTTTTTAGTGTACCGAAATACATATGGAGCACTTTTTTTCCAACAGCAATGCCATTTTTCTTGATTTAGACAACTTCTTTGGAGGCAGCCAGTTGTGTCCCTATTCATGTACATGCATAATCACTGCTATTCTGTATGCATGCCCACAAATACAGTTTTGAAGTAGCCAGAAAGGTTAAAAAAAGATTTCTTAACAAGAACTTAGTACACTCTTATACATTCCAAAGCATCTAACAAGCCTCAGGTCAAAAACCATTTTCTGTTAATCTATTCTTAATGCCTTGATTTTAGAAACTACAGCAGCTGAAAGCATTACAGGGTAGCTTTGAGGAGCAGTTAAAACATTTTTGCTTGGCACCGGTAATTAAATTGGATATTTAAGTCTGCAATTTTTACAACTTTGGGTCTAATTTAATATCTAATCCTATCTTTAACATTTCTTTGCAATGAAAAACCCAGCTCTCAGTAATAATTATCTGTTCTAGCTCAGATACTGGGAATTGTAGCAGTGAATTCCATGGCAGTAACCTAACTTTAACACTTTGATTAATTCCTATCTACAAGAAAATTTATTTGAAGTAATCATGCTTCAAAGAATAGAATCAATGGAGTTTAAAACTATAACTAGATTAACCTACATATGAATAGCATTCAAAAATATTGATGACAGCAGACAGACTTTTCTTCTGTGTGACTGGGCAGGCACATGTCAACATATATCTTACCTACAAAAGGTAAACTGCCTAAACAGTTGATAGGAAGCTCTAAATGCAGCTGTTATCTTTTTCCAAGCAAGCGCAAGGTGCACCAAATTGGCATACAGCTTGCAATCTCACTGCTTTACCCATCAACATGCATGCATATTTCTGCCAGGGACTGACTAAATGTGTAGTCCCCAGCAAATGTACAGCCTCAGCCTCTCTTCAGAACACAGTTCAAAAATACCTGAATTTGAGATATTAATCTATGTGAACTGCAGTATATAATCCATTTGTTCCACTCACTGGCATTCATAGAGTGCACTGGGTCATTGCTTTACCACTAGATAATTGGACACAGTGGAATTAATAAAAGAAATGTGCATCAAGATCATTCCTTCTATGCTTGTCCAAGAAGCAACAAATTAATTAGGCAAACATTTAAGCTAAAAATCCTCCACTATTGGGGGATTCGGAAGATGTCCAAGGGCATATAAGACAGGAATTGGATTTCAGGCCAATCATGAATAACTTTCTAATCATTGTAGAATTAGATGTATGAAGAAAACTCTGGTGTGATCAGTCAAATTGTTCTTAGAGACATAGATGATGGAAGAGAATTATGTTTTAAGTGAAAACCAAGTAATGGAAAGCAGAGGAACTAATGATGCCTTATTCTTCTTCATGTGTCATATTTTCATCTTTTACTAATGGTTTCAAAAATATCCAGACATAGCCACAGAAATTGTAGAAATTAAGTTAAGATTTTGTTTTCTTTTTCAACTGTAGAGCCTTTTTTCAATTTGTAGAATTCTGGGTAAGAACATTGCTTGGTGCTGTAGGTTATATCAGATAAAAAGGATTTTGATTGAAAAGGTAGCTGAATTTTTTCTTGTTCCGTAGCTGCTCACCGTCCATACATCCCAAAAACAAGAAAACTAAAAAATACAGTCACTCCAACCAAGGAAATGGTGGCAGGTGCTGTGAATAACTGGCGGTAGTTGATGCGGAAATACCAGATCACTGCCAGCATCAGCATAAAAATGGGAATCATCAAGTCACTCATGCTCAAAGTAATCCCCCCAGCTTCTGATGGTGCTACCACAGTGTCAGGAATGGCAGAAACGGTCTGGGAGAGATGACAGTGGATTACACAATTGTCCAGTATATTGAGGGACTGCAGAGACCGTGCCTGATCTTGTAGCAGTTGACCCTGGTAGATAAATTTCATCTGACTTTCCTGGCCTGGGAAATATTTGCTTTAGAAAGAACATAGATAAATAAAAGTAAAAATGTGATATCTCATATTCTAATAAACTGATGAGCCTTTATAATGGAATCAACATGTTATTTCATGACAACGTAGTGAAGATATAATTTATTAATTAAGTGTTTTTCTAACACTTTAAATCAATATACTTTTTTACACATTTTAATCCACTCCTACAATAATGTTTGTATCATGCTCAATATTCATTTTGTAAATAATTATCATCTACCAATAACAATGCAATTTCTAAGCTGCTTTCCTATTGTGACCATGGTTGTATAAATATTGGTAGTCTTCAACTTATAACAGTTCATTTAGTGACTATTCAGTTACCACGGCACTCAAAAAAGTGACTTAGAATCATTTTTCATACAACTGTTGCAGTATCCCATGTCATGTGATTAAAATTCGGATGCTTGACAACTTATGATAGTTGCATTGTCCCAGGTCATGTGATCCTCTTTTGTGACTTTCTGACAAGCACAATCAGTAGGGAAGTCAGATTCACTAACAACCAGATTGCAAACTTAACCATTGCAATGATTCACTTAAGTGTAGCATTGTAAAATGGGGCAAAATTTACCAGCACTTTTCTCACTAAGCACAATACATTTTGGGCTCAATTGTGGTCCTTAAGTCAAGAAGTATCAGTATTATATGTTAGAATAATCAGTTATTCTCAACAAGTTCAAGGAGTTTAGACATCCCCTATGATTCTAAAATGGTGACAGCTGAACTGATCTCTATCTGCTTGCCGGCTGGGCTTGATTCCCTCCCATGTTGCAACAGCTGGAATACTTTTAAAGATTCTTTTAAATTTGTAGGATAAAGTGAGAAAAGTCTATATACTATACCAAGAGTTCCAAAATCAAATCTTTTTGAAAGAGATGATCTACTGTATAATGACAAGTCTGTATAAATTATACTATATTGTTCAAATCTATTCTGGGATTATTTTTTTAAAACCTATATAATTAATTTTTTTCAAACAAATAAGGACAGCACATCAAACAAATGAATGTTCATATTCAACTGTACCTCTTCAGTATGCCTATGGTGTCTTCTGGCTTTACAATAGCCACTTCTTCTGTATCATTGAGGAATTTGAGACGCACTTTGATGAATCCTGTGTTTGGCTCACTTTCCTCCATATTGGCTACTGTTTGTGGAACTCCCTGACTTTCCTGAGAAACACCATCTATTGACAAGGTCCTTTGTGGCAGACCCTGAATGTCCAATAGACAGTCTAAAGTATCAGAGCCACTGCCGTTGTCAACTTGCTCTACTGTTGGACCGGTGCCAGAAGCTGAACCTTCATCTGCCTTTTCTTCAGTATTTTCTGTAGCATTCTGTGGCTCAGATTGTTCAGAAACAGAATTTCCCACATAATTTTCAATAGGGTTTAGATGGATCACTGATGAATCTCCATTGGCCACAACAGTTCCTAGAAGATGGTTGCTACCATCTGCAACATACGTAGAGAGCCAGGCCAAGACCAAGGCCATAATAAGGACCACTATACCAGCCACCACAGTCACTTCATCTCCCACACCTTCAATTATGGTAATCTCAGGAGGCTCCATCTTTTGGCGTCAGCTAAAAGAGGAAAAAAATAGAATTCAGTTTTGGATCAAAGACTAGGAATAATTTCAGACAATACTGCATTCAGATTTTGGTGCTATATCTTTACAGTTAAATCACAAAAAAGAGAATTTGTGAGAATTTAACTATTTTTACCTATAAAAATGTATCTACCATGCTGAATTTACCATACTTTTTCTTCTGTAAAGCTGAAAACAGTAGAAATAGTTATTAATTAACTGATTCACTAAGGCTAATCAAGTTGCTGATTGGTCCTAGATGCCTTATTCATGCAATTATTAAACAAGTTACAAAAATCTTTAAAATTCTTACAATAACATGCAATAATAGTATGTAGGTTTGCAGCTTTGAGTTACTTATATGTAGTAAAGGTGAGATAAAAATTTAATGAATAAATTGAAGAGAAGAATAAATAACAAAATCTGAAATGCTAAATAATGTCTGTCTTTATAAAAAAAATCCATCTTTTTACTGCAAAATAAGGAACTTGGAAATTATGTGAGAGCTACATCTACAAATAGCATCTACAAAGAGCTACATCTACAAAGAGCTACATCTACAATTGTCAAAATTAAGTAGCATAATTAATTAGCATAATTATTATGAATAATTCAATCACTCAGAAACAGATTTTCTAACAATGTGATATTTTTTGTCTAGATCATGGATGTCAAACTTGATCGTATCACAGGCCGGATCATAGTATATTGCGATGTTTTTTGCCTTTGCGGAACAAGGGTGGGCATGGCCTGTGTGTAACATATCCGGTCTATGGGCCACCAGTTTCACAGGCCTGGGACTCTAGATAATCTGACAAAATCACTTAAATTGCCTAAACTGTTTTCCTATGTCTACCTATAGCTTCTTGTTTACTTATCAAGGAAGATATAGGCTTGATTTATGTAATAAATGAAGCTCTTCTAATGTATTAAATTGTGTATATATAATTATTTTCCCTTTACAAAGAAACCTTTATTTAGAGATAAACATTGCAACAACATACATTTTTAATGGAAGTATTTGAGGTTGATATGATAGAAAATATATCGCTACTTCCGAATTGATACAGGTGGCCCCCAAGTTAGAAAAGTTATAATCATGTTTTCTATGACTGTTCAAAATTATAATGGTGCTGAATGTGGGAACTTACCACTGATCCGTAGTTGTGATTGTTGCAGGATCCTCATAGTCAAGTTATCACAATCCAGGCGCTCAGTGCCTGGCTTGCATTATAACATCGCAATGAGAGTGGTCCTGTGATTGCCATTTGGGACCTCCCTGTTGATTTCCCATAAGCAAAGTCAATGGGGAAGCTGGGAGGATGGATTGCAAATCATTCTTCTAAGTACCCCCTCACCCACCCACCCCGCCTGCACTCAGCAGTGTGCATCCACCCTCAATACCCGCTACCTGGGATTTCAATATGGCATACTTGACATTTGAAAACCAACACAACCAAGATAACTATTTCCCCTTATCATTTTAATTATAGAAGTTATTTTAGTATTTATGCAACTATTAACTTGCAGTATTCACATTCTGTCTAAAATATTATAAGATATGCTTTTTGCCTACAGTCTTAAAGGCAGAAGACAGCACTACTTATAGGAAATCCTAAAACCATCTTAGGGTATTTTCTAACATTAAAAAAAAAATCAGCATATGCGTAGACTGAGGACCTCGGACTTTAACATATTGTTAAAATCTAATTCTCAAGTCCAACACAACATGCCAATAGTTAGGAATAAAGGGGAATGGTTCAACATCTGGAAAATTATAGATTTCTCCTCCTCCTCTCCCAAACTACAGTAACTACAGTACATAAAGAAAAAGCCATTAATTGCTATGCCCTGGGGCCACAGTGAATAGAAAACTGAGTCATGCATTTTGTCCACATCTGAACGGAAATTTAACTAAATATCTGGACTGATAATCAATATTCATGCTTTTTAAAACCTCTATCTTCAACATCATGCCTCTACTTTTAAAATAAGGCTAGCACTGACCCTATTCATCTTATGAATTTACGGTTTTGTAGCAGGCCTGAGAATCCTTGGGAAATTAGAGAACTTGCAAGGTGACTTACTACATATCAACTTTAACACTCTCCATGGTACGTATTCTATTGTTTTTAAAGTTTATTTATGTTTTATTGTTCTTTTTATTTTATGCCACCCAGAATCACATTTGTGATATAGGCAGCTATTGACTGCAACAATCCAAAAGAGAGACTATTAAGAAGCTAATTTTAAGTGGATTTTTTGTGCCTATATGCTTTTCTTCATTGGGCGGTTGTTTTTAAATATTATTATTAACAGTTGTGTATAATAAGAAAAAAATACAAACTAAAAAGAAAACTAGAAAGAATAAAAGGTTATTGTTTGATATGGCTTACCCTGCCCTTTTAAGCATTTTTCTAAATTTATCCATTATTTCTCCCATTGAAGATCTGCCTTTCCATTCATTTGACTGCCAAATTCTAAGGGCAGAAGTCTCTCCTCCTATTAAAAACACAGTTCCCCATGTGTCAGCCTCCCCCCACCCCACGCCTTTTCAATGCTCCGCAATACGTGTGAAGGGAGGCAATGAAGCCCTGGGCTGAGGGGCAGTATGGCAGGAAGCAAGAAAAGGCCTCCTGATAACACAAGAGAAGGGAGGATCTGTATCATAATTTAAAAGTAGCACGGCAGAAAACACAACAAAAGGGAGGAAAAGCTCCATTTTTATTTGGAGGAGGAGAAGGGGAGACCCATAAAAAGGTCACTGAGGGAGCTCAGTGATTTTGAGGGGGGGCTCTGAAATAGGACCAAACTATGCGGCTTTTCCATTAGCGGAAACAAGATTGTATTTTATTTTTTTTAAGCGGTGCAGGAAAGGCTGAGGCTTTGGGGGGGCGCAGGAACCTGTCACTCACCTTCCTTCCTTAGAGTCTCTTCCTCCAGCTTCCCACAGGGGAGACGTCACTAACGACCGCTGACACGTAGTTGCGAGGCGCACAGGATTGTTCGGCTGCAAAACTGGTTGCTATAGCAGCAGCTACAGAATTAGGCCTATGAGGCGATAAGCACGCGACGGGATCGCTTAATATTCTTTACTGGTCACGTTTTCTATTTATAGATTTATTCTTCGAAGAGAATGAGACGCCAACATAAATGGCTTGCTAGCTAAATAGGGGTGGGGTGGGTGTTTTAATACCATTTAATTCCTTTTTTCCCCAATATCGCAGAACAGAGCGACTTTTATCATTTTAAGGCTGCGAAGACCAGGCTTGATCATTAGAGGGCAGCAAAGCGGCTTTTGCAACCAGATCAGCTAATAAATTCTGAAAGCGTTGGTGCTATTTTTCTTCTACTAGAAAAGAGCCCATAAAGAGGAATATTGAAAAGAGTCCATAAAGCGGTGGAAATTCTTATTCAGGTTTCATTTTGTTTTGACTTCTTAAAGTTCTTCACTTATAGATACCAAGATTGTGTTTTCTTTTTGATAATTGTATCTATGTTTTCTTAATACGTGTTTGCATCTTTCTTCAAATTCTTTAGAAACTGCATCGAAAAACTATTTCCTCCCAAAATCCATCAACTGTAGGAAAGGAAGCTAATTAGCAACTGTGACAATATGATTATATGCTGGGATATAATCTCTCTCATCTCAAAAAGAGAAAAATATACTTTTATTTCAGAAGAAAGGAAATATCTCAACTTGATAAAAGATTGATGTTTTATTTTCTCCATGAAATGTTTATCTTACAACTCAAAATAAAAAAAATGCTTTCTCTGTCTATTGACACTCATAGGAAGGGTGTGTGTGTGTGTTGTGTATTTCAATACAATTGAAATATTACACAGGTCTACAAAAAAAAATTTTGAGAGCTGTTTTGGTTATTCCACGTAATCTTTGTTTTTTGGTGCACTGAATCCGAAAATAACCTCCATTTTGTCATAGGACACCACGTTTCCTGACAATTTAGGTAACTATGTTAAATAAGGTAATACCTCAAAATAAATGGAAATAGACTTATACAATTAAAGTTTTATTACAATATTTTCATGATAATCCTTTTTTGAACTGAAATGAGCTCACCTACACACACTAAACTCGTTTTTCTTCCTTGTGAGGCTCCTTTTGGTGCATTTACGCTTGTGAGTAGCATCTGGAATGTCTCTCTGAAGCATCCAACAGTAGTCTGCCATCATTGTAATGCTCCATTTTCCTTGGGATACTGGAATACTAAAGGAATATAAGCATAGGGAAAGCGCCCCAGAGGGGGACCACAGCTGGGATATAAGGATATCTGCAAGAGGGATCTAAAGGCTTTGGGAATGGACATTATCAGCTGGGAAACCTTGACCTCTGATCATTCAGCTTGGAGGCTAAAGAAGCAGCATTGCCGTCTCCAATTTGAAGAGACACTTGTTCAGCAGGCTGAGGCTGAAGCAGTCCTAGAACCAGCAAAATCTGGGGGCTGGGCAGGCGACAGAATGTATCTGCCTCAGTGTGGAAGGGATTGCCGCTCCTGAATTGGACTTTTTAGCCACCCAAGATACTGCGTTAGGACCTCTTTTCAGAGCACGATACCATAGTCTTTTGAGACTGAAGGATGCCAATGTATTGAGTATTTTTAATATAATGGTACAAAATCACCCATAGGAGATAATAAAATTCTAGGAATAAATGTTAGTGATGCTTAAAAATATTTATGAAATGTGACAAAGAATCGTAAGGAAATGATGGGATTATTCAAAGATAAAGACAGTGGTGAAATTCAATTTTTTTTACTACCAGTTCAATGGGCGTGGCCTGGTGGACGTGGCAGGGGAAGATACTGCAAATTTCCCATTCCCTCCCCACTCCTGGGGGAAGGATATTGCAAAATCTCCATTCCCAGCCTACTCTGGGGCCAGCCAGAGGTGATATTTGCCAGTTCTCCGAACTACTCAAAATGTCCGCTACTGGTTCTCCATAACCTGTCAGAACTTGCAGAATTTCACACTGGATAAAGATGTGAGTGTAGAAGATCCTCAAAAAAATGATGGAAAAAGATAAACATAATATTCAGAAGACAGATGAGAAATTTGAAAGAGTGGTGGTGGAGACAAATCAAAATAACTTACAAGAAGGCAAAAACACTGAAGAGACAGTAACAATAAATACTAAGAATAAAATAGAAAATTCCTTAAGGGTTTACAATAAAACATAAGAGGAAAAAACAAAGGTTTTTCAAAAATAATGAAAGGGTTATGGATGGGTATCCAAATGATGCAGCAGCAGAAGACAAGGGATAAGGCAGATGGAATATTCAGTTTTTGCAAAAATATTAGAAAGAAAAATAGGATCCCAAGAGAGAAATATAAAAGTCACCAAAAAGTCAGCAAATGATGAAATTCTAAAAAGGCTAAGAGATGATAGAGAGAAAATATCTTGTAATATGGTGATTGTATCAAAAACTAATAGAAAAAAGTAGAAAATATAAATTGGAAAAATAATAGCACACATATGATTCAATAGGGTTCAGCAAATACATTGTATGAAGAAATGTTATTGATATTTAAATATATTTATGGAAAAAGTAATAAAGAGAGAATATTATTGTTTAAAGGCAAAGATGTGAAGGTAGAACTCCCAACAAGTGGGGAAAAATAAAAATTTGGAAAATATTATATATTTTGATACAAGAAGAATCTAATATAATTACAATGAGCATATTAAGGTTAGAAGTTGGAAGGCAAAGACTATGTATATTTAATTGTATTGTTAGTACTGTGTAAAAAGTATGTTGACACAGTCAATATACTGTCCACAAAATATGTTGGTTGTTAAAGGAAAACTACAAATAAAACATACAATTTTTTTAAAAATAATATTGCTAGTCTTGCATGATCTTGCAGACTTCAATTACTTTTTTTGTTTTTGTTCTCCAAGATAAATGTTTCATTATGTCATGCACTGAAGATGTTATCTAATCAGGCAAGGAAAACAAGCTTAGAGAGCACCAAGAATTCCACAGTTCAACATATATTTTCTTTTATTGGCACAATAGAATAGGTTTTTTTTTTAATTTCAGATTCCAGCCCAAGGATTTAATATCTTCATCTTGATGCTCATATACCTTGCATTGTTCTCTTAACATATCCTCAGCATATAGACATCATGCCCGGGAATTGACCCTATTTAGTATTTTCAGCCTATACCTTGATAAAGATAGCAATTACAAATGAAAGTGAATACACCCGTCCCAGGATAATGTTGCAGGATCTAATTTGGGTCAGTCACCAGGACCAGAGGTTTTGTCTTTTGAGCTGTTGGACTTCTGCTGGAGCCCATCTTCAGGGAGCTCCTCTCTAGCCTAGAAAGAAATTCCCTGAAGATGAGTCTGAAAGTTCGGAAAACAAAACCTCTGGTCCTGGTTACCGACTCAGATTGGATCCTGTAAGATAGCAATTACAGGTAGGACCACTCTCATTATTGCCAATGTTTAATTTGTCACTGCCAAATCAGCTGATGACCATCCCACTCTATCCCACCTTATTCCCAGGAAGTTTGATCTACAGGTCACCAATAATTGTCACTACAATTAGTATCAGATTCTTAACTGAATAGAAAAATATGCCCAGTGATGATAATCTCTCTATGAATTTACCTCATCATTTACATTCTTAAGCAAAGTTTGTAATCAAAGCAAGCGAACCAGGATCAATATTAACATATGTGAATACCCACCCTTTATTTAGATGGACAGAATACGTAGTTAGCCAATTGGTGAGAATCTTTCATGCCAGAGATGCGATAATAATATGCACATATTGTCATTGTATAGATGGAACTTCAGTATGCAAGAAAATAATTTCCAGCCTGAATCAATGGACATGCATGCCTCAGAACCTCTTAACAAGACTCACTCTTGCATTACAGTCAAAATTTCTTTTCACATTTTTCTGCTTTTTCTTCTGGAAGGACATAGAAAGTGATACACCCGTCATATTTATCTCTATTTACTATGCTTCCATATCATCCAAGAGCAAGAGTTGACAGGGGGTACAAGAATTATGATTATCAACATAGCTAAAATTTTTGCTATTTAAGTATAAGTAAGTATAAGTATAAATATATAAGTATAATTTTATATAACAAAATTGGTTTTAACCTTATTTGCAGTTTAATCACTATTTTAGTGGTAACACTAGTATTTCATTACAGAAGGATGGAATCATATTTAATTACTAATTGCTCTCTATTTTTCCATCATTTTATTTGAGATAACCCTTCAATGGGAGAAATAAATATTCATGCAAAGCAGAAGGCAGTTTCAATTGAGAGATGCCTTTATGGCAATGTATCCCTAACTGCTTTCGAATAGTACAACGAGCTAAATGTTGCAATGGGCGAGGTTGATTCACCAGAAAAAGAGCTGAATCATAGAACATTTGATGCTCCTGTAAAGACATGAAAAAAAGTTAAATGTGGGTTTTATTCATACATGACATATCAATAGGAAAGCATCAAGAGGCAGACATGTTATACAGAAATTATTCTAAAAGTTCCCTGTAAAGAAAAAAATATATTCTACAACAGACTACATCCCCCATGGAAGTTAAAAGTTCTTTGGTTCAATTATTTTACGGACACACATGATATCTATTCCTAAATGTACAGTAATACTGTATTACATAGAGTTTTCAGATTCTAAACCACTTTTTCCATGTTCTAAGTTGTATCTATTATATTGTCTGTATCAGGACAGTCAAAATTGTTAAATATCTATCACAAAAGCTGTGCACTTTCATCCACTTACTATTTTTCTAACATTTATTGTTCAGTCTTGACATAACTTCCAAATTTGTCTATTTTATTCATAAAGAAGTTTATGATATCTGTTAATATTCTGATATGACAGTTCAACCAGCCAACTAAGCTTAGGTTCTTTTAGACATTCTACTTTATATTTCAAGAGTATATATAAATTGTGAAAGTAAATCCCCTCACATAGAATTAGTTGTCAACAACTTTACTTACAACCCATGTTATGGGAAATGATCAAATGATGGATTAAGACTTCATTTTTTAAAAAAGCAGTAAAAACATTCAATTTTTAAAATAAAACCCAAATTCATGGTTGGACAATACTTTTATTAGGCTCAGCTAGACTTGAGTAATACAAAAGGGTGTTATTAACTTTTGAATTTTCCAGAATTCTGTTTTAAATTGAGAATCCCTGTCAGAGTACTATCATTAATTAAAACTTCTAGACTTAACAATGCTTTTTTTAACTACATAGAAATTTCTTCCTCACCCTGCAATATTTTTCTAGAGATAACCAGAACATACTATCATGTGATTCCTCACTTACACTACATGATCAAGCTATGTTCAATGATACATGATATAAGAATATAATTACAGGGGGAAATAATCTTATGAGAGCACATAGTTGACTTTCAAACAATGTGATAGGAACCCAAATTAAACAAGTAGTTTTGGAGTTTTAACAGGAACAGGGAGATTATAGAGGGCATAGAAAATAGTCTTGAGAGAGGAAGAGCCCTTACTTAGTGAGTAGTTATGAATTAGAATTCATGACTAGAACTTGCTTACTGAGTGAGAGGTCAGATAGTAATAAAGATGAAGGCAGGGTATGATTACTTACTTCAAAAGGCTTTCTGGGAAGCAATTCTAATATATACAATCCAATTGTAAAAACTAATTCTTGTAAAGATCTGATTAATTGAATCGAAGCTACGACTAGAAGTCAAACTGAATATATGACTATTTACTTCTCTTTTAGAAAAAAAGGAATGATATCCAAAAAACTGTCAACATTTCTCAGCTAGCACTCCCCAATCTTGCTCCCTAAATTGTAGTGCAAGTCCAGATTTTACTCAGCAAGAAAAAAACAAAGGGCAGCATAATGGTAGAAGAGTATGAAATATAAGTAATGGTGAACAAAAAAGTACTGTTACTTACTTGCCACATTTCAGTAGATACAGATTCCACCCAGGAATCACAGGACAATACTCGATCATAAGAATTCAGAATTATTTCCATAGATCGAGGTGATGAGGCACAAAACTTTAGCATCTAAGTGCAGAAGCATTAAGAGAAAACAGCAAAAGATTATAAAAAGCATGTATATCTTGGAAGAGAAAAGGAATTTCAACCAAAACCCCTATATTCTCACAGCGCCTATATGAAGCACAATCTGAGAGAAACATTAAAAACAACATTTTGGTCAGTTTTCATCCCGGAGATACTGTATATACTCGAGTATAAGCCTAGTTTTTCAGCCCACTTTTTGGGCTGAAAAAAGCCGCCTCGGCTTATACTCGAGTCAGTGAAAAATTTGCCCGAAATGGAGGAGAAAAAGGGGCGGGGCCATGCCGCTGGGTGACGCTCGTGAATGGCCCGGCGCCCCTGTGAGTTTCCCCTCCCTCTGTGTCAGTTTGCCGCGCAGCGCGCACCGCACCATCCCCCCTCCTCACGTTCTAATGTAATGCAGGGCTGTCTTACGATTCCCCTTCCTCCCCCTCCTGCCGCTCTGCAACGATGTCCCACCTCCTCCTTGTTATGGCAAGCAGCCACATAGCGATGTCCCACCTCCTCTGGTACAGTGATCCAATGATAGGAATCACTGTGCCGTGTGTCATAGGAGGCGGGACATCGCTCCCGCGGCTGCACGGGACATCATCATCACAGCGGGACATCAGCATCATGAGGTGAGTGAAGTATTTCATTGAATACACCGCTAGTTTACTGTTTTTCTTTGAAATAAATATTCAAAAACATTATTGGTATCTATTTTTATTTTTGAAATTTACCGGTAGCTGCTGCATTTCCCACCCTAGGCTTATACTCGAGTCAATAACTTTTCCAGTTTTTTGTGGTAAAATTAGGTGCCTCGGCTTATATTCGGGTCGGCCTATACTCGAGTATATACGGTAGTTTCTATTTTTAAGGCTGGTGTAGACTTTGAAGAGAAAAAAATGGCTACAAGATTGGCTCTACCATTTACATAGAGTGAAACAAGTGCCTCTCAGTGTAAAAACTTTAGGTAGTGCTATCCATTCCTCTTAGATGTCTAGTAAGTTACAGCCTGCTCAGCATCCTCTACCTTCTATATGTGAAATTGAAACACAAAATATCTTGTCCTTGTACAGGAAGGAAACTGTCCTGAGTTGATATACATTTTAAAAACTTACAAACATTATTCCTTACATATATTATTGTCATATAATATTATGCAATCCAAAAATCAGTCAACAGTTTTCAGAAATGCTCACTGATAGCCTCAAGAAATCACTAAAACTGAAGGCACCATTCTTACCTTAGGATTAATAGAGGCAGCACCATGGTTGAGCAACATTACTATAACTTTTTCAGGCTCTTCCTCCAGGTAATCTTCCACTGCTTGCAAAGCACAGTCCATAGGAGTATTGCCAGCACAATTACGAATATTGACTTCTGCCCCATGCTGTAGTAGGAGTTCCACAATCCCAATGTGACAGTTGCTGCAGGCATTGTGCAGTGGAGTATGGTTCTTTCGGCCAGCGATCTGGACATTGGCCCCACCATCAAGAAGTTGCTTTACCACTTGGTAATAGCGACCAGCCCCCTCAGGTCTATCTGCATTGGCACAAGCAGTGTTGAGAGCTGTCTCTCCTTCCTGATTTCTATGAGCAATATTTGCTCCATAGCAAAGATAGAGTTTGACATGATCCTCTAAACCATTCCTACTAGCCACATGCAATGGGGAAGCATGACCATCTCTTGATTTCTGGTTCACTAGAGCTCCATATTCCAGTAGTAGTTGAGCACATCTGAAAGGCACAGAGATGCATTAAGGAATTTTGCAATTGCCTTACAAACCATTGTTATTTAATCTTACATTCTGTTAACTTTAAAATATATTTTAAAATATTATAGAAATAGATAGCTAAATGCCCGTTAAGCAGTTTTGCACTGCTTGTAATTACATATAGCTTTATTCCACCATATGCAGTTACTCTATTTGCAGTTCTATTAAACACAGCTTTCAATTATTTCTTTTATTATGAGGTAAACAATGTAAACAAATAAGTAAAACTTTATTAAAATTTAATTCTGAATTAAGCATTCAAACTGAAAGCATTCACATTAATAACCAAAGAGGGCAAACCAGTCCCTTAATTACAAAGTGCACTTCACTGCAGTTTAAAAAAATGTTATTCATGGGCAATTGGACAGGGCTCAGGGCAGAAACTTCAGTATTTAATAGAAAATGTAAAACAAACACTTCTGCATTAACTCATATCTATATACTACTAAGACTCTCATATCTGCCTGATTGTTTGCAACCTTGAATTGAGTGAAATGTGTGTCATATGGCAACAAACCTCAAATGGACTAATTTACTGAATGGGTCAACATCCAGGACCCATAATTCTGTGGGATTGAAATTTTGCAAAGTTGCTGCTTTAGTACTATTTAGGTCATAAAACATGATTACATGACTCTGGGACACTATCATCATATGAGCCAGTTCCCCAAGCGCCCAAATTTTGATCACATCACCACAGGGATCTAAATCAAGAAACAGAATAACTGCAGGTGGGTAGAAAAGCAATGGGAGTGGAATCCTAAGTGTGAAAAGTGGTCATAAGTCACCCTTTTTCAGTGCCATTGTAACCTTAAACTGTCACTAAATGAATGGTGATAAGTTGAGAATTTTAAAGGGAAAAACATGGAACGCATATGTAAACTGGAACAGGATTGGTTGTTATTTGGAATGTTGTGTTTGGAGCTTGTCTGCTGTGAAAGAGAAATTATCTCTCTCATATTAAACTTGGGTTTTGTTTTGTTTGGGTGTGGGGTTCATTGTATGCCTTTTTAGGTGGGATTGTGTTACAATTAAGACCTCAGGTGTTGAGTTTTATATAGTTAATGTTAAAATCCTAAATACTCTGGATGTTTTGCTGGTAATTTGATTGAAGAACACCTTACTTATTTGATTTGCCAATTGTTAAGAGATGGATTAGAGGATGAAGAGTCTACATTTGTTAGATAAGAGGAGGTGAAGAGATCATGTGGGAAATCCCTCTTATGGGAAGATTTTTTTATCCTTTTTCTTGCATTTTTCTTCTTTTTCTCTATTCTAATTATTCAAAAGTTTTAATAAAATTGTTCTTTAAAAAGGAAGTTAGTCCACTCCCATTGCTTTTCTACCCACCTGCAGTTATTCTGTTTCTTGATTTAAATAAGGAAATATCTATGAAACAATGGGTCATGGTTTGTGTAGTTCAGGTAATAAAATGTAAGTTTTCTACATGCCCTTCTATCACATTGAACAGAGAGATTTCCAAAGAAATAGTCTGCCTTGCTTCTTACATGCCTTATCCTAAGAGATTAATTTAACATCAAAGAATAATTCTTGCACTTGAAGAACTTTGTTATTTTACAAATTATGCCACTACTTTCCTATTAGCCTGTCTTTAATCTTCCTTCAAGCCATTACACCAGTGGTGAAATTCATTTTTTTACTACCGGTTCTGTGGGTGTGGCTTGGTGGGCATGGCAAAATCTCCATTCCAACCCCACTCCTGGGGAAGAATATTGCAAAATCTCCATTTCCCACCCCGCTGTGGGGCTAGTCAATGGTAGCATTTGCCGATTCTCTGAACTACTCAAAATTTCTGCTACCGGTTATCCGAACTACTCAGAATTTCTGCTACCAGTTCTCTAGAACCTGTCATAACCTGCTGAATTTCACCCCTGCATTACACCCACAATTCTTTCAACTTCCCAGACATACGGCAAAGTTTCGTGAGTGGTGCACAAGTGCAATGGGGCCAGCCCCTCTTCTGAAAGAATATTAGCATTAGCACCATAACGTAGGAGCAGACGGGTACATTCTTCATGGTGGTTGGCACAGCTATCATGCAAAGCAGCTTTCCCACCAATAACTGCATTGACATCTGCCCCTTTCAAGAGCAGATGTTTCACACAGTCTTGATAGCCCCTGGCAGCTGTTATTCGCAATGGAGACGTGTGCTTCTTTTGAGCAGTCAACACCCACAACCCTGTAAAACCAACAAAGATAATTGATTGTGCAAAAGCTTCCTGTATCAAAACATGGCAAAATATATAGAGCTTCAGTTATCTAATTATATTAGTTGGCATTAAACTGAGGATATTTTTTCCCCTGCAGCACATTCATTACAGCTAATTCTGTTGATGTGCATCAGCTGAAGTCTATTTTACATACAAGTTGTTATTTATTCAGAATTCACTTATTTTAAAACATACATGGAAAACTTTCAGAAAGATAGAATATAAATTAAGGAACAATAAAGCTAATAGTTATCATAATAAAACAAAATGTTCACAATCCTCACACCACAAAATGGCTCCCCTAGAAACTTACACATTAATGCAAATAACTCAAACATGCTTATGTGGTTTTCCAAGAAATATAAGTGCCTCAAATATTAAAAATATAAAAGCGGTCTAGGTGGAACTTTGGCCTGACTCAATTTCATTATACAGTCTGAGGAAATACTATGCAGTTTTAGGCTTAACTTGAGCACTAGAATGAAAATACAGAGGAAGAATAAAAGATGCAAAACATAAAAACAACTACAGCCTCGTATAGTCTTCTGCTTTAATGGTTCATTTCCTTACACATTTGTTTTTAAAGACGATTAGATGATATACAGCTGAGTGGGAGAAGGAAAAAAAAGAAATGTGTTATATTTAAAATGTTTTGCTTTTCACCCAATTCCTGAGGATTATAGTTTGGTGACAGTCATTAGTGAAATAGCTTCAAATATATAATCAAAACCAGTACAGGGTTAGGGATAAACTTAGGTCTTGCCTCAGAAATAGAAACTAAAGACTCTAAAGCCAAATAGAGATTGAAAACTATTGTTATAAAAGAACATGTTAGAGAATTCTAAATCTAATAAATAACAACTCACACCAACATATTAAATTTATATGCTGCCCACTTCCCAGTGACTGGGTGGTAAATTCTAGGAAACCTTGTTACTATTAATTCAGTCTTAGAATATCTAAGGTATGTTGCAATGATGTTTATAAATGATATCACATTACATACAGTTCTAATTTCATCCGTTTTATTTTATCATCAGCGTTTCAGGAAAGAATTATATTAGATGTTATGAATATATTTAATTATTTTTCTCTATTTTTATTGCACGATTTAAAAGATATTTACAATTCAAGAAACCTTATATTATTAATTGAAAAGATAACAGCATTGTACAGGTATTCCTTCCTTCCTATTACAGTAGTGAAAATATTATTTTGAAAAAATAATGACCAAAAACATGGGGAAGTTTAAACATGAAAGTGGATGACTGAACACATAAATAAGGCAGGTTAGTATGGTAAAAGGCTCTCTGCGAAAGAAACTTGTCTGGGCCTCTACTCAATGTTGCATTTTTTTTCAACTAACATAATCAACACATATTTCTTCCATTTATATTTTTATGGAATTAAATTTCATACATTACAAGCCTTTGTTCCACAATACAAACAGTGAATGTTTATCTAAAACCTGAAGAAAAATGACCAACATTACTTGTTTCCTTTCTGCTAGAGATTACCCATCTTACCCTGATCAGCTGACCACTCTAGTTCTTCCACCTGGGTCTCCACAATCAAGTTGGAAGTGATTTTATCTTTAAAAATGCTTTGAATTTTTGGCAAGTCTCCTGTGTAAAGGGTATTGTGAAGAGCAGGATCCCGGCAGTATTCAAGATGTCTGGTGGGCTTGGGGAGAGAAAGGAGGCTCCTGGCAGTTGGACGATACCTCTGGCTGGCCCACTGATGAGATGCAGCCCTCTGCCGTTCTTCCCACTCCAGCTTTTCTCGTTGCAAGCGCAAGGAGCGCAGAGTGGAAGAGGTGAATACAAAAGTTTCCTTTGACATTCTTCTAAGCAAGAAAGGAATTTGGCGTTTTCTACCCAGTAGTCCAACTCATCAACCCAAAATCATTTATGAAAACAGCTGATACTTCCAAATTTTCAAAAGCTACTATTATGACAAGGTCTCACTGACAAGTACATCTGCGTACTTATTACTCAGGGTTATAAATAGAATTGAATAGTCATCATAGAAGCAGTGTCATCTTTCTTTTTAGAACTGAGCAAAAAAAAAGAACATAAGTTCTCAAATTCAATTAGAAAATCAGTAATAAATCAAGATATGCCACCTAGTAATAAAACTATAATAAAAATATAAGATGATAAAAACAAGAACAGGTAATATTTGAACCTAAACAAAATTACTTAAATAATTAATCTCAGCCATATATATGAAAATAGCTTGAGGTGGCGAAGAAAAGGAACTTGACATTTAAATGCTGTTTCAAAGTATCAGCCAAATTGAGAATTAATTAATTACTGTTGAAAGTCTATATATTAAGAATGCAAGAAACAAAAGTTTGTAAGGCTACTGTAGATAGCTATAGATGCACATAGACATAAAATAGTAAAAAATGTTTCCATAAGAAAATACAGATGAGCAGAATTAAGCAAATGAAGAACAAGTCAGTAAAGTGTATTGAGTCTCTTTCAGGTACAAGGAATATTTTTCAATACAGTCTTTTAAGAAATTCTTTTTTTCTCATTCTGGTGCACTTGAAGACCATGATTCAAAATAGCAATTCTGTTCTCAAATAATAAAAATTCAGCCTGGAGCACATCTATGAATAATACCTCAAGACAGCAGAATATGGTTTCTCTACAACTCAAGAATGAGCTACAAAACAATAAAACTGAAGTTCTACATGTGAACTAGTTATAGAAAAACTGCCTTCCATGAGAGTCAGATTTTTCTCACTTACTAAGAGGAATCTCTGCAAGAGAGTTGAGGACGCAGGGTGTTTCATACATAATAATATTGCATTGTCCAATACCGCTTTCTACATTTGACTTTCAAGTTTAAGAAATTATAATTTTGAAACTAATTGAAAATTCACCTTTTATGCACCTCACTGAATTGAATAATTTCATAAATATAAACTCTATTAAACTCTATACCTTGTTCAGAGAGCAGTAACTGGGTTATCATCCTCACTGGAGCATCTCAAAACATTGCATATTGAAGAACCATCACAAACACACACAGTTTTGCACATAATTCATCTGGCAGACAGATACACTGACCCTTAAAAAACTTCTACCAAGTAGGTTTCCATAATTTGATAAATATTCACACAATTTATCTGGAATGTTTAACAATCTATTTAGCATTGTAAATATTTTTCATAATCTGGCTCTTATTTGAATGAGTGCATGAACCTCTGTCTTGATATTTATAACGAAAGTCCTTTACCCTCTATGGTACTATATAATAAAAAATCTTGCTTTTTATTACTTTTTTCTAATATCCCAAAAGCTAAAATGAGAATTGAGTTTATTGTTCAGTTATAATATCCAAGAGTTTGTGTATATAGAGGTCCGCATATGAATTTCTTTGTACGTAGCAAGACTTTTTTCTGTTTGAACATGCCATGAATATATGTAACTAAAAAAATGGAACTGTGATATGTATGTGTAAAAATGTTACAATTTTCACCATACCCATTCAAACGATGAGGTTCCCAAACAAAAAAAAAACAACAACCATCTGTTTCCATAACATTATGAAAAAATTCCATATGCACATTATTAAAAGTGAGGTAAGCAATAGCTGAAAAAGAAGAAATTAATAAAAGAGCCAATTGTATGTCGTGATTAAGGTGTTAGTCTAGGAACCAAGAAATTGTGAGCTCTAGTTCCACTTTAGGTATAAAAGTCAAAATGACTTGTCACTATCTTTCAACCCAACCCAACCCACAGGTTTGTTTTTGTGAAGAAAATAGAAGAAGTATTATGTACCAGTATGTGCATTCCCATAAATAAAAGTGGGATAAAAACAATCAATCAAGTAAATAAATAAATAAATGTTGAAATAGACAATCTTTTGTTAAACTTCAGAAACCACTTCAACAGATATATTTTTCACATTTATTTTTCAGACAGCATCAATTAACATAAGCATTTTTTATTGTTTTGGAAGACCAGTTAGAAGACAGTTTGTTATGCCTGAAACAGTGTATAACAAAGCACCACAGTAAACATTAAATACATACCTAAGGCAATTTCAAACCAAATGGAGTAACAGTTACTTGTTAATTTAAAAAGTCATTGCAGGTCATTCCAATAGCCTTGCAAAATTTATTTTCTGACGAGACAAGTTTGTAATAAGGTGTGGTGCAGGGTCTCAGTACTAGTGTGCAAAAATATAGGATCTCTGCCAAAAACCAGCTAAGTTCTTTCCACGCACAGAAGGTGCATTAGCTTAACATCCAGCCATCTTGCTACTAAATCTATTTTCTACCTAAAGGACAGCTTACATCTAATTTATAAAGGATTTTTTTAGTGATTAGAAAGTGCCCCTGCAAGGAAGTCTACCTCATGGTGAAAAAAGGCTCATGAACAAAGGTATGCGTCCAGATCCTACCCAGCAAGATATTGTAGGATTAGTGAGCTGTCATAAAGTGTTCTGTTCTTCCAAGCTGGAGAAAAAATCATCAGGGAGTTCACCAAGAAGCTGGTCCAGATCATCTACAAGGACAAAATGAGACCAAGTTTTTAACAATATATTAATCACTCGCAGCTACATTAGCCATGGTGGCACAGTGCTTAGAATATAGAGGACAAAGGTAGAGTGAAATTGCCTCCATTGCATTTTAAGTTCCCTGAGGCTGGTGGGAGGAGCTGCTGGCTGGGGGGGAGGAGTCTGAGAGAGAGAGTACAAGAGGACAAAGGTATCATTTTTAAAGGTGGGCAGCTATATAAATAAATAGGTGCAATGTGAGGGCTGATAATATGTGATTTTGCAAGCATTATCTAGCTCTGCAAAGCTTCCCTCATTTCCATTTTAAAAGCACAGAGAAGAATAACAAAAGACAACATAAAATAACCATTACTGTTTAGCATTCTATTTACCCAAGTCAGCTCTCTCAACGGATTTGCCTACTCCACAATTTCCTGACTCTTGTAATAATGATGGACTTTCGTTTGATGCTAATACATGATGACATCTCTTCTTATTTCTCTCATATCCTTCCATATTCTTGTCATCCATAGCAGCCATTACAATCACAGCACCTATGGGGGGATCCTGCTATAATTTTAAGACAGCATGTTAATATAATTGAAAGGGAAAGTATCACTACCTAATATAAGAGTTTAGACTAGAATAATGTATGCTTTAAAGAAGATCTAAAAATTTTTTTTATCCCATCATAATTAAATTTTTATCCTGACTATTTTAACTCAAATGGGGAACATGCTTAATCCTCCCTCCTATTTTTAAAGCAACCCTTTGAGATGTTAGGTTAAGAGTGATTGGCCCAAAGTTACCCACCTATGCCTGAAGGCCTAGGACTCGGTCTTTTGCTACATTGCTATACTGCACTATTATACTAAACTGGCTCTCATGGGAGCGCAGCATTTTTCTGCTGTTCATTAATGAGTCACTACCACAAGTCTCAATTTAGCTCGCTTGGATTTAAATTACGTTTTCTTTTCAGTTTAGCTATCTATCCACATGAAATTTCTTATATCTTTTCCTACAATCATATTTCTAATTTTTGTATAATTAAAATATTACTGTTTTTATCATCACATCTTTACCTGTGGTGTCACAGTCTCACTTGTTTCCCAAATCTCTTGGTATTGCTGAAGTTGATTTCCACTGCTGAAACCAGGTAAATATACTTTCACCAAGTTACTGGGTGTGACATTGAGATAATGATTGCGATGGGATGGAGAGAACACGCTCACCTGTGAAGATAGTTATCAGTTCTTTTCACAATAATATGTGGCACTATTAACATGCTAATTTGTATAGGCATGCTAAAGTTTGATGCCAGCAGATGAAATGTTTCCAAATCTTGCCTCTCCACTAATGCTTGAAATGATCTATGTATGTTATAGTCACCCTAACTGCATTTCTTGTTTGCATCTTAAAGAACAATAGGAAGGAAACAGCCTTGTTATATATAACTGCCAGTGCATAATCTGATTTCTGTCCATTGCATTGAAATAACACACTAGGATTGATATATGTGTGTGTACAACAGGAGGGAATTAAAACATCTAGCTTAAAAATGTCAAATTGAAATGGGGGTTGAGAATATTTATATTATATTATTCTTACTGAAGAAAGCTGTAAAAGAAATCATATTGTTTTGTTTTGTGTTTTGCCGGACTATAAATATCTGCTTTATTCTGGTTCCAGAGGTTTTAGAGATAGACAGCAGGAAAATATACATTACAAACCTCTTGGGCAGGAAGTTGTTTTTTTTATCTTATTCTAATATGCTTCAAATTTTGCAAAACACATTATAGCTCGACAGCATAATACAAAGGAAATATCAGTAAATCAAGTGCAAAAATTTTACATATATATTATTATTTTTGGCATGGAAAGTATCAAGGCTCATCCAGCCTTGAATTTCTTGCTTCCTTACCTGTTTTAGCAGAAGCACTGAACCAATTTTAAATTCACTTTCTTTTTCTTCCAGCAACAAACGATGTATTGTGCCCTGCATTTCACCTATTTGAGAGAAGATCAGACAAATGACAGCAACAAAAAGAATCTATCAAAATCTAGCAGTAATTCTAATTTGTACAGAATATAGGGACTGGATTCAAGCATGTAATCTGTTATTTGCTCAAGCACAGCAGTTATTTTCAGATAAGCAGTTGAATATTTAATGCTATACATTTCTGCTTAAACGTACGGTATTGCCTGGCAATGTTACTGTTTTGAGTTTATATTGTTGGATATATTCTATAGGTATGGTTGCACAGTTAGTAATTGTATTAAGTTCTTCTAGAGAAGATTGTATTATATATTTAGACACCCAGAGTCTTTTTGGAGTTGGGTGACTTTTTTCGTAATTTGCTAGGTTCTTTTTTTATGATAACAGTTGTGGGCAACAGGCAGACATTCCCCCAAATGTATAGCTTACAGAGACATACTGAAATTTGGTGAACTATTATGTTATTGGACTTAAATGCCAGAAACCACTCACATAATCCATTTGGGAAACTTGGAGACAATTTTTGTGGCTCAACTACTTTTGATATAATTCATCTTGGTACTGAAGTACTTGGCTAATCATGCATGCATGCAATATATGGTCAAGAAAAGCTTGTCTATATTTACTTTTGTAACGATGAAAATCATAGTAATAATGAATTTCCCATAACTTTCATTATAAAGAATCCCCAGAGAAATGTACCATTATTTTCTATGGGATAAACTTTAAGTAATCAAAAGAGCAATGGCTCTTTTGCTCGGGTATCCAAAAAACTAAGTCACTCAAAATGATGCCAGTAAAAGACGTGACTGTACATGACACAAGCATCCAGGTAAGTTACAAGGGAAAGTATTATCTCACCAGCCTAGTAGGGTTGAACTCTTTATCCTTACCAGTAGGGTCCTTGAACTCAGCACCTGCATCAACATTAGTCCTCATCAATGACTTAATCATTACTGCCATGTTTGGAACCTTGTTCTTTGGGAGTTGCTTCAGAGCTGCCTGAATGGAAGAAACCAAGGAAGGAAGAGAAAAGCTCCAACAGGAATTGGGAATTCATTCAATTGTAAGAAAAAAATGTCTTGCATTAAGAAGTTGACAAAGGAAATAGGTTGAGATGGAGTATCATATTTTTCAGAGTATAGGACGCACTGGAGTATAAGATGCACCAAGATTTTGAAGAGGCAAATTAAAAAAAAAAGTTTTTGCACTCTGCAGACCTCCCCAAAATGTCCCATTTTTTGCACAACGGGCCCCTTTTATGTCAAAAAAATGGCATGCATAGTTTTTAGGAGGCTTGTAGAATGTTCCTTGGGGCTGGGAGGCCAAAAACTGGCTCACTTTTCCCTTCCCCAGCCCACAGGAGCACTCTGAAAGCCTCCTAAAGGCTATGCACGGGCATTTTGGTGAAGAGGCGGAGTTTCGGGAGGCAAAAAATGCTGTATTCAGTGTATAAGATGCACCCAGATTTTCACCCTCTTTTTAAGGGAAAATACTCCGTCTTATACTTCGAAAAATATATAGCTTATTTTCTATCCTTCATAGAAGAGACACAGGACATAATATAGAGGGCTAAAGAAAATTACTTGGAGAATGTTCCCCCCCCCCCCCATTATTCTTAAATAGCTTAGAATTAATTAAATCATCTTCTGAGGGAGAATTTTAGGGTCGGTCTCCTTGCAAGAATGGAGGAGAAAAATATTTTGGAAGAGCTTTAAATGTATGGCTGTGGCAATACTGCATCATCTCCTATTCCTTGACTATTCATTATTCCACAAAGTAGCCATTTAAAAATACATATCTGTTCCAGTGGTGGGATTCAAATAATTTACCAACCAGTTCTCTGCCCTAATGACTAGCTAGGTAGGCTCGGTGGTCATGTGATCATGTGGGTGTGGCCAAGTCAATGTCACTCAGGTCAATGGGCACTTCGCCTTAGTTGTTACAATGGTAATAAGGGTTAACTGGAGAGGCAGTTTCTGTAAGCAGGGCAATAAAGATTAGGCTAGAAACACACCACACTTCCTTATAGGATTAGCCATGTAATGTGGGGAAAAAAACAAAAGATCTCTTCCAACAACCAGTTCTCCGAACTGCTTAGAAAGTTACCAAACAGTTCTTCCAAATAGGTGCGAATTGGCTGAATCCCACCACTGATCTGTCCCTTGCAACTGACATAAAATTTTCAAACCGAAACTAATTCAAATTTCAGCCTTTACCTTACGAAGTACCATAGAAATGCTGTACATCTGAAGAAAACAGGATGGATCTCCTTCATCCAAATCAAATTCATTTTTCATGGCAACCCATGGGCCTCTTTCAAATTCTTCTTCTATTGTTTGCTGGGAAATAGACATTTCCTGAAGGAATAACAGAGAATCCCAGATAAAGATTTACCTCAAACCCACTGCAGAGTAACATATTCATCTTAGAAATGTATTATTTATTTTGATGATACATTAACCAGTTATATAACTGAAACACTGATTCATCTTTCTATGTACTCACCTTTCCTCTAGCTTTAATTATATCAAGCATTTAGAAAATAAATAATGATTTGGATTTGGATTTATTCAATTTGTATGCGGCCCTATTCCCAGAGGGACTCAGGGCGGCTCAACAAAAGCCAAGGGGAGGGGAACAAATACAAAAAGTAAGACAAAAACAAGACAACAATACAGACAATTTAAAAAACACAACAAGCACAACCAAGTTCGAGAAGGGGTGGAACTCAAGACCCCCAGGCCTGCTGGGACAGCCAGGACTTAATGGCTATACGGAAGGCCTGAAGGGTGGCAAGGGTCCGAATCTCCACGGGGAGATCGTTCCAAGGGGCCGGAGCAGCCACAGAGAAGGCCCTCCTCCGGGTGGTCGAAAGCTGGCATTGGCCGGCAGATGGAATTCGGAGGCGGCCTAATCTGCAATGTGCTCTACATGGGGCTGCCCTTGAAGAGTATTCAGCGACTTCAGCTAGTCCAGAATGCGGCCGCGCGAGTGATTGTGGGTGCACCTCGCTTCACCCACATAACACCTATCCTCCGTGAGCTGCACTGGCTACCTGTCGATCTCCGGGTGCGCTTCAAGGTGCTACTTGTCACCCATAAAGCCCTACATGGTAGTGGATCTGGGTACTTGAGAGACCGCCTACTGCCAATTACCTCCACGCGACCTATTAGATCTCATCGATTAGGCCTCCTCCGAGTTCCATCTGCCGGTCAATGCCGACTGGCAACTACGCGGAGGAGAGCCTTCTCGGTGGTAGCTCCGACCCTATGGAACGATCTCCCCGTGGAGATTCGTACCCTCACCACCCTCCAGACCTTCCGCGCAGCCCTCAGAATCTGGCTATCCCGTCAGGCCTGGGGCTAAGACTGTAACCTGCCCGAATGGTATGAATGTTGTGTTTTTAATTATGTATTGTCTTTATGTTAAAAGTTTGTCTCCCCCTCCCTTTTGGGTTGTGAGCCGCCCTGAGTCCCCCCAGGGAAAAGGGCGGCATACAAATAAACTTCTATACTCTATACTCTATAATCTGTGGGATCTAATGGGTCTATGGGAGATAATTGGCAGAAGGCGGTCTCTCAAGTACCCAGGTCCAATACCATGTAGGGCTTTATAAGTGACAACTAGCACCTTGAAGCGTATCCGGAGACCAATAGGCAGCCAGTGCAGCTCGCGGAGGATAGTGTAACGTGGGTGTACCGAGGCACACCCACAATCGCTCGCGCGGCTGCATTCTGGACTAGCTGTAGTTTCCGAATACTCTTCAAGGGCTGCCCCATGTAGAGCGCGTTGCAGTAGTCCAGTCTTGAGGTTACAAGGACATGAGTGACTGTTGTAAGATCCTCCCGGTTCAGGTAGGGACGCGATTGGTGCACCAGGCGAACCTGGGCAAATGCCCCCCTGGTCACAGACGACAAATGGTGATCTAAAGTCAGCTGTGGATCCAGGAGGACTCGCAAATTGCGAACCCTGTCTGAGGGGCGTATAATTTCACCCCCCAGCCTGAGAGATGGAATAGCTGGCCAATTTGTGGGAGGAAAAAACACAAGCCACTCAGTCTTGTCAGGATTGATGATGTATACAAGTGTATTTATAGGTAGTCTTCAACTTACTACCACAATTGAGCCCAACATTTCCATTGCTAAGCAGGAGAGTTATTGAGTTGTGCCCCATTTGTGACGCAGTTAAGTGAATCTGGCTTCCCCAACTGACTTATTGGAAAAGAGTCAGGAAGGTTACAAATGGTGATCACATAACCCCTGGACAGTACAATTGTCATAAATACATGCTAGCTGCCAAATACCAGAATTTTGATCATGTGAAAGTGCCAATGGTCATGTGAAAAATGATCATAAATTACTTTTTTCAGTACTACTGTAACTTCAAACTGTAACTAAATGAGTGATTGTTGTCGAGCACTACCTGTAGAGTTATAATTCAAGAATTACAGCTGAACTATTGAAACTATTATCACATTTGCTCTAGCTTCAAAAGTGGTAAAGTTGAATTTGATTATCCATGAGGTGAAAGGTATTCTTCCATAGATTTTCTCTATTGTTAATGACTTTCCAGCATTACAACAGTCACATTGGAGAGCTCATTTAGTTCATCATCCTAAAAATAAGCTTAATATTTTTAGCTTTTAGTTTGCGGAGATGATAAGCTTATCATCTCCACAAACAATAGAACCAAATTATCCTGCATGGACAAATTTTCAAGAAGGTTTCTTTATCTACAGGACCACATGACACATTTAGTGTCTATTTTTAATAATTAGGGATGGGACACTACATTAATTTAGACGTTGGGTGTGGGGTGAAGAGTCTTAGCCCAAACTCATGGACCCAATAAAAATTCCCTTACTCCAAGATGCAACTGATAGTTATAAAAAGGAGAAAAGATTGCTTAAAAGTACTCCTATAAGCTCATTGTAAAGACTAACAAGCAGACTGGAAGAAGCATGATTTTTTACTAATAAGCTTAGTATCTTAAGTCTAGCCAATACAAAATTTTCAAAAACAAAATGAAATTACCTCAGTTCGTAATTTTGCTACAGCTCCGTGAGTTGGCATCTGGGGAGTTGCAATGAGAATCTCATCCAGGTTTTTCCCATTAGGCTTTTTAAATAAAGAGGAAAAAATGTAAAACATGTACATCACCTATGGATATTTTTTAAAAGCCCTCTTATTCTTTATTGCTTAAATAGAAGCAGAGAATTCTTAGGATACTCAAAAGAGGTACTCTGGAGAAATGCTGTGTTTCAAGTCATCCTACTTATAGAAGCTGAAGATATTAAAGAATTCTAAAATTATTAGATCTAATAGACACACAAGGCAAAGCTCCTCAAGAGAATAATGTTTGCATTAAAGGCTAAGGCATTTACTAGGGCAGCATAGGCAACAGTTCAGTTAGAGTAATTTTAAGTCACAAAATGTTTTGGAACAGAGTAGCTAAATAGTATTTTATTAGTATTCTAATTTGGCCTTGTGTGCCATTCTACGTATTAGGAAGATTATTCCTGGCATCCTAAACAACAGACTAAACCCATCCAGACGTGAATAATCTCCAATATGAAGACAACTCACCCAACAATCTTTTTGGAGTAAAGACAACGGATGACAGCTTTTATTCCTTTTTATGGTTGGTAGCTATTATAGATTTTTATCAAAGTATGGCTGGAATAAATATTTTGTTTTATATAAGTAGTTTAAAATATTTTAGAAAGGTTTTTCCCAATGTTTTTACATATAGACCTAGTCTCTTAAGTGTTCTCTTACTTGTTGAGGCAGAATGCCTGCTGGTCCTGGGAAGCGACGAGTCTTAGTTCGCAAAGAAACATGAGTCATTGACTGAGGTGTCTTGCTGGCTGCTGTGACCAAACGGACAAGATGATTGGTGAGAACAGGCGTCTGAGGCTTTCCAGAACCTGCAACTAAAGTTGGGGCTTTAGGAATGACAGGAGGGATTCCCACAGTTGCCACTGAAGGACCATATGTGATATGGAGTTGACCACCATTATTGACCATTCTAGAGTCAGAGCAGCTGGGGCTAAATATGCGTGATTTGGGCAGCCTTGAAGGAGTACTTGTTGTAATAAAGGGAGAACAGGGTCTAATCAGTGGCAAGGAAGGACTGCTGCATTCAGAAGTGGATTTATCCAAAGATGATTGAACAGGCTTTATCATCTGAACACTGGAATTTGAAAGGGAGACAATACTGTTGCTCATCCCTAAGTTAGCCTGGGGAAAAACAGAATCCATGGAGGTAGGCTTCAGATTTGACTCTGAAGAAACTCCCATTGGCTGTAGATGGCTGACGACCTCATCAACAAATTCTTTTCGGATTTTTGTCATTTGTGAAGTATCCAATCCAACAGGATTCATTGGCGTCATTGTGTTTGTGACTTGTCGTTTCTTGATTGTTTCTAAGTCATTGTCTCTCATCTGCTTCTGGGAACCACAGTCAGATCTGAAAGACTCTGGATACATACTAGATTCTTCTAAATCCATGCATGCAGCCAATACAAGTTCATTGTCAATATCATCCCTGGGAGAAGTCCCAGAGGTAAATACAGCTGGAGGCCTATTCACAAATTTAAATCTCTTGCCTGAAGTGCTACCTGATTCACACTTGGCTAATAAGCCTGTTGGATCCTTTTGAACCTTGAAGTTGCTTATCTGGGGAAGCATATGGTTGTTTTTGGTCTCAGTAGTGCAGCTACCATCTCCAAATTGAAGTCTGGAGCAGTTTTGTACCTGTGAAATAGGGGGCATGGTCTCTGAAAAGCTACGGGTGCCTGGATCCTTGACTGGCATGAAGGCATTGCCAGGAGCTCTTAACCCTGCAGAAAGTGGTCTCAGACCTCTTAAATTAGCAGATGTTGTGTCTAGAGTCTGTTTCTCTACATCACTCACAGCCATCAAGAAATCCTATGTGGGGAAAAAAGAAGATAAGCCATGCCATGAAAAGTGATATTTCAATTGTCTATATAGATTATGAAAGTGTTGCTTGGGGATTTCAAGTTCTTAGAAGTAAGCAATGATTGAACAGTGATATTTTATCTGAGATTTTGTGGCTAATCTATATTAGACCTTCTTTATCAAATTAAACCTCTTGTTTCTTCTACTTCAATGGTCTGGCTTCATCATCTACTTTCAAATTATGATTCAGAAGTGATCCCTTACCTCATCTTCAAATTCAGCTTCCACAGAAAACAACTTTTGGAGCTTGCAGGCCTGAAAGAGCAATTTGATAATTTTCAAGATTAACTCTAAAGGGTTTTTTCACAGCAATATTTTTATTTTTACTTCAAAACATTCTTCACCAGAAGTTATAATGAAGCTGTACTTCCTGTGTTATCAATACTACAAACTGAAATTGCTAAATGATTAGGGGATACTAAAAATACTGTTTGCTTCCTGGGGACTTAATAATCATAGTTAAAAACAGAACACTATATCTAGCAACACAGTTCTTTTTCTTTTAAAGGAAAACCAAATCTCTCTTAAATTAAAGGAACTAAAAAAGAAATTGCTTTTTAGATAATTTTAAAGACAAGAAAAGACTTATCTACCAAACTTCATAATTCTGCTAACCAATAGTATCCAAATGAGAATTTTTGAATTTTTAAAATAAATTATAATTGTTCAGAATTCTAATTTTAAAATGCAGGAATTTCTCTTCATTTTAAAAGTCTATAGGGATTCTCAGTCATCCAGGTCATGGTTGTCCCAAAAGTGCTTTTTCAGGAGGCAACTTCCTTGTTTTTTCTTTGAAGACCTTTCACTTCTCATCCAAGAAGCTTCTTCAGCTCTGATTGGATGGTGGGGAAGGGAAGGATTTATATTCCTTGCAGACAGCGATCATGTGCATTTTTTAGAGAGTCTTTGAGCCACTTGGAGTTTATCTGTGTCCTAAGGGTCACCTGAGTAGTGCTAATGGATGTAGAGCCTTCTTGGCTGCAGGATGTTTTCTGCCCTGTGTCCCTTCACTCTTGGGTCTTCAACAGTCCTTCCATTCCCCACCATCCAGTCAAAGCTGAAGAAGCTTCTTGGAAGAGAAGCGAATCATCTCCAAAACAAAAACTCCAAATCTAGTTGCCTCCTGGAAAAGCACCTTTGGATCTTCTTCATTGTACCTTTCCATAGACTCCATAAATTACTTGCATTCACAGACCTGGCAACAGGTGTGAGTTGAATTATCCAAATAAATATAACTTATAGATTTTAAAAGTAATCAATATTTTTATGCTCAGATACTTTGTATTGCATGAAGCTTTTGGACCTGACAATTAACAATCATGAACCTTTGATGTTACTTATTCAGTGCAAAATAAACACCATCAAGTTATTTTAGTGAGATTCATTAAATATCACTTAAAAGTAACTTAGTGAAAACACAATATTTTTACATATGAAATAGCAGATTAGTCTAATCAATTTCCATATAACATATCTTGGTTATTTAAAGGTATATATGTGTGTGTGTGTGTGTGTGTGTGTGTGTATAGATACATACGCACACACACATATATATATATACATACATACACATACCACACACACACACCACACACACATATAGATGACATCATCATCATTGTTAAATGTATTTGCTATCTAACTCTAAGCAATTCTTAGCAGTTTACAAATGATTTCAAACATGATAATAAAAACTTCAAGAAGTAGTTATGGAACAAATTGAGTAGAAACCAATATGAATTGAAGAGATTGTGAGTCTGCACAAAATAAATACCTTTTATATTATTCTGTCAGCATAATTTGCTGCCTTTTGCTTTTCTCAATTTTTCCCCTATCTTTGCCTCTGAGTCTTATTCTATGCATTCTAGAGTGTTTGTGCGGAGGGAGGGGATAACACCAAAATTGGTTTTTGTTTTATTTATTTGTTATTTGCTTCATTTATTTCATGTTATTCAATATGCCAATCTGAAAAAGATAATTGTCTCTTAATTGGCTACAGCACCTTTAGCTACAGTAACTGTGACCTCTCTGTAACTGGTGATCTCTCATATAATTAAAACATTTTGGATTATTCCTGCCTTGTGAACTGCCTTGAAAACTGCGACATATCTGAGGGGTTTCTAACAATTGTTCATTGTAGTCCTGCTACATTTCTATGGAATTAAAGCCAGTGCTTCCCTGGCAAAATTATCCAAACCCATTACCTAATCATAATAGGAACATTTAAATAAAGACTTTCTGAGAAGCAGTTAAAATAGACTTTCTTGACAAGTGGGTTTTTTAAATAATGGGAAGTAGTGAGCTAAATGCTAAATGTCAAGTCAGACATTTCAAAACAATGAATTTGTTCGCATTGATACATGTTCTTGCAGATTTGTTTATATATTTCAGATCAATGATTCATTTCTGCTTCTGCTGATTGGTAATGTCCTAATATTCTTCTAGTGCAGGGATGTCAAACTCAAGGCCTGCGGGATGGATCCAGCCTGTGGATCTGGCCCCCAGGGCTTCCCTGGAAATAGAAAGGCTGGCCCGGGCCCACGGTGCCTCTGCCAGCAAAAATGGAGCTCGGGAGGGCCGCATGCAGTTCTCCTAGACTCCATTATTGGCCATGTCGACCTTCCTGAGCTCCATATTCACTGAAAGAGAGCTGCAGGAGAATGCCCCCAGCCCTGCCTGGCCCATCACAAGTGCCCCCGACACGAGTGACATCAAGCTGACCATGCCCAACCTGACCATGCCCACTCTGGCCATGCCCCCCTCCCTCCAGGTCAAATATTGATGCAGCCCTCAATGAAATTGAGTTTGACACCACTGTTCTAGAGCTTTGTTTCTTAAACTTTTTTCTCTCAGACCTTTCCAAGTTTAAAAAAATAGAGAGGGCCTCACAGACCTTCTATTTTTATGATTATATTTATCAATATTTACCATATTAAAAATAAAACTGACACATTTATACCACTTCTCATAATAGTTTGATGGAATTTTAATATTGCATTGTTTTTCAAATTGGCAAATAATTTGATTTCATTGACCCCTGAAAGGGTCTTGGGGGAAACCCCTATGGTTCTGGGACATTTACAATATACTGTACCATTTGCTTACTTAGTTTGTATCCCACCTTTGACAAATAAACATGTCTTCATCATCATCAAAACATAAGACAGCAAACATGTCCAACAGACCCTCCTCCTTCTATATTCCCCACAACAATAACCCTATGAGTTTAGCTGGTCTGAGAGTGACTGACCAGTTATCCAACTGGTTTTCATGGTTAAAGCAGGACTTGAATTTACAATGTCCTGCTTTCTAGCCTGGTGCCTCAATCATTAGACCTCAACCACTAGACCAAATTATTCTATTTTACCAGAAACCCTACCTTTATCCAATGTTTTTCTGATAATGTAATGATAAATACTCACTTTAAGCAAGGCAAGGGATCCTGCAAATTCCTCAATATTTTTGGAGGGATTTTTTTTTTTTTTTTTTTTTTTTGTAACTTCCTTGACAATTTTATACCCAAGCTCTAAAAATGATTTTAACAGAGTGGCCAAACTTAGAAAGATTATCTATTTTCTTTTTTTTCCAATTCCATTTTCCAAAATAGGTATATACTTCCAGAATCGTATGCTGAGGTTTCATTGCAATGAAGATAACCAAAGATTTATTCAAAGCAAGGTTGATCCAAATCAACCCTATTTAATCTAGTACAGTACTGTACTCAAACAATTCGCCCTTGATATTCATTTAATTGAATTGATTAAACTGGAATATGACCCTTTCTCATTGCCATGTTCCATAACTTTATGAAATAAAAGCACCCAACCATAGGGAAAATGACCAGCACAAAAATAAATTTGAATAAATAAATAAAAAAAATGTTGGTGTTATTCGTACAGCAACTACTCCGTGAACAGGAGATTTATATGAAGCTTATATAACCCTCAGGATCAACAATACCCAAGCATGCATAAAATAAAAAGAATAGATTTTCACAGAACCGTAAAAGTAGAAACATTGATCTAAACATGTCATAAGATGATACACCATGAAACAGCAGTCAGTGTATCCCTTCTGGAAAAGCAAACCACAGTCCCAATGAAAAAGAAAAAGGATAGAATTAATTTGAATTTTATAAGGCCTTAATATATTATGGACATAGCCTTCACTTTATTGCTCAGTCTCTGCCCATCTACTCAAAAAACTTTCATGGTTATCATTGCCCAAAAAGATATCAAAGACAATGGCAAATTCTAAAATATTCCTAGTTTTATGTAGTTACTATTTTAAGAATCATTGTCTTTTGTGGCCACAAAGTTCAATATTAATTATTCAAAATCAGGAGAAAGTCCCTTGAAACTTCCAGGCATTTTGTTTCAAACAATATCAACCAGCATGCCTGAGAGAAGAGATTTGCAGCTGCACTTCAAAAAGTTTCTAAAAGGCTGTTTAGCCCAATTCTAAAACAATAAACAACAAGCCTATCTTAATGCACACCAAAACGTCCTTTTTTCATACTGCCTTATCTCTACTTAACCCACACTCACACATTCTCTAGGGGCAAATTAAAATTTTAAATTCAAATGCTTATTGTTTCTACGTTTACCGTTGGGTTTTGTACCCTTTGACCTTATAACAGAAAAATCCCACCTGGGGGATTTTTCCTCATTGGCCACAGAGTTTCCTCGGCTTCTTTGCACGGAAACCAATGGCCCCGTCTAGCTCATAGACACTCAGTCATTCCCTATATTTAATTCCTCCCCCCACAAGTTACGCCGGTCCTTCTTTACCATCGCAGAGTAAAAGCTCCAACGTTACTATCGGGGGAAAAGGAAACGAAGAGCGAGCCTTAACGCCCGAAAGGCAGCCCCGCCATCGCCTTAAACGCCGCACTAGCGAACATTCGAATTACCCATCCTCCGCCGACGAAACGCGTGACGTCCGTTCTTCCCCATTACGCCTGCGCGGCAGGGCTTCGTTTCCTGAAGTCCTGCCTCCTTTTTCTAATAGTTATCCTTTGGTTGCGCAACCATAAACAAGGTCCTAGGTTGTGAGACCACCTAAGTGGCAATGCATGTCTGGCTCGTGATAAAGCCCAAATGATCCATCCATTCATTTTCAGTGGCACGCATTTAGCTTCCTCCTCCCACTCAGAAGGTAGTTTCTATGTTTTGGAAAAGTTCATGTGCACAAAACGTATATCACTAAACTTAATCCAGTCTTATCATTAAATGAAAGCTAATTAGATGAGAGGCTGAATACTACTCTGCCGATCCTCAGAATTGTGCAGTTTGTGAATGGTTTCTATATACTGCATGTTCTAACACACACTATATTACATGCTAATCAGCATTAGTACAATCCTATTTTTTCCTTCTTTTGTTTACTATATGGTAATATTTTTTCAACATCCCGGTAGATTTACTATGAATTTAAAAGCAAATTAGCTATGAATTCTCTGTATTGCACAGAGAAAATGTAATTGTTCCAACATAACCACATTTGTAAGTTTAAAGGCTTGGCCTCACTGTTTGCTAACTTTAAATGCTTATGATTTTATTAAGTAACTACATTATCAATAGATGGCAGCATTTAGCTGACATTGACTGGCCCTGAAAAAAGATGTGGGAAAGAGTTACTGGTATATTTTAAATTAAGGAATTTTTTTAAAAATGAAAAAAAGCAAATAGGAAATCACTTCCCTATTTATTTTTTTACCAAGGAAGTACGTGGATATGTCCATATCATGGAGGGAAGTAAGGGGTAACACAAGGTTCCATCTTATGCCCAGCACTCTTCAATATCTTCAGAGATATTTGGCGAGAAAGAAACGCAGAGGAATATGATTTCACTTTCTTTTCTGATAGACATCAATCCCTTTCATGGATTGATTTTATACTAATCACTAATGATTTGCTTTCTAGGGTGAAGAAGACAAAGATTGCGGCTAGGGTCCTTTCGGACCATAACCCAGTTTGGATGGAATTGGGAAGGGCAGTGCAGGCAAGAAGGTCTTGGAGATTGAATGAAAACTTATTTAGATATGAAAAGTATATTAATGATTATAAAAAATTGTTATCTGAATACTTTGTTTTGAATATGAATAAGGGTACACCTATGGAATTCATATGGGATGCAAGCAAAGCGTATATGAGGAGTGCTGATGAATATAAATAAAACACATAGATATAAACAAGGGCTAAAACAAACAGAATTGGAAGAGGAAATTAAGAGGAAAGAGTTGGAGTTAACAATGAATCTAGGCGATACAAAGGTTAAGGAAGCTATCACCATATTAAAATCTCAATTTGACATGTTGATCTCTGACCAGGTAGCCACTAGTTTATTATATGCAAAACACAATACTTTTTGTAACGCAAACAAACCTGGCAGATGGTTAGCTTATCAGATTAGGAAAAAAAGGAAAACTCGAAATATATCTAAACTGACTTACAGAGGGAAGGAGGTGTTCCAACAGGAGGAGATTCAAAAGGCATTTCGGGAATTTTTTACAGAATTGTATAAAGGGGATAAAATTAGATATAGACAAATATTTAGATAAAGAGAAAATACCCTCAGTTAGAGAAGAGCACAGGCAAAAATTGAACCAACCAATAACCTTGGGGAAAATTTTGCAGGTAATTAAGCAATTAAAGTTAGGGAAAGCACCAGGTACAGATGGTTTGACAGCGGTTTACTATACAAAATTATAGTTAGAAATGGTAGAACCTCTTAGAGAATTATTTAATAAGATTCAAACGGAAGGTAAGGTGCCTCCATCTTGGAAGACAGCGTTTATATCTTTGATACCCAAAGAAGATCAAGATACTACCCAACTAAAAAATTATAGACCTATCTCATTACTCAATGTAGATTATAAAAATTTTACTAAAATACTAGCAAATAGGTTAATGCTGGTTATTCAACAATTGATACACACCGACCAAACAGGTTTTATACAGGGGAGACAGATGAAAAGTAATGTTAGATTAATTATTAATGCATTAGAATATTTGGGAAAGAACAACCAAATTCCTGCTGTGTTCATATTTTTGGATGCTGAGAAGGCCTTTGATCGAGTTAACTGGCAATTTCTATTGAAGATATTGCAAAAAATGCAGATACCGTCAATTAAAGCAATATACCAACAGCAAATAGCACAAATCATAGTCAATGGAAGTTTAACAGACTCTTTTCAAATTGGAAAAGGTACAAGACAGGGATGTCCTTTGTCCCCACTATTGTTTATTATAACTTTGGAAGTATTGTTGAATAAAATACGGGGCTTGGATGGTCTAAAAGGGATCAAGATTAGGAAGCAAGAATACAGAGTGCGCGCTTTTGCGGATGATTTGGTCATAATATTGGAACAACCGCAGGAATCCAGTATGGTTTTAATGAATACAATTAATCAATATGGTCAAGTGTCTGGTTTTAAAATAAATTTAGGAAAAACAAAAATATTAGCTATAAATATGAATACTAAACAAAAGGAAGAACTAGGAGGGATGCTAGGATGTGAGGTAGTCAAAAAAGTCAAATATCTTGGAGTTAATATTTTAACTTCAAATGGGAAACTATATAAGCATAATTATGAACCACTTTGGCATAGTATACAGATAGAGATGAAAAAATGCACTTATCTTTGCTGGGTAGGATACCGGCAGTGAAAATGAACATCTTACCAAAATTTTTATTTCTCTTCCAAATGTTACCTATACTTAAAAAAGATGTGAATCTTTTAGAATGGCAGAAGGGTATCAACAAATTTGTATGGGCAGGAAAGAAGCCGAGGGTAAAAATGAAAATAATGCAAGATGTACGTGAGAGAGGAGGCTTGAAATTACCTAACCTAAAACTATATTATGATGCAGTGGCGCTATCTGTAATTAGTGATTGGACTCATTTAACTAATGATAGAATATTGAATATTGAGGGATACGATCTGGTATATGGTTGGCATGCTTACCTGTTATTCAACAAAAAATTGGACAAGAATTTTAAAAGTCATATTTTAAGAAATGCTTTACTGCGGGTCTGGAAAAAATACCAATATAAATTAAATGACAAGATACCCATGTGGGCAATTCCTAGATACGCAATTGAAAATATGAATATAGCACAAAAACAGGATAGAATTACCTACAAACAGCTTCTCATTTTGGAAAGGGGGGTACTACAACTAAAATCTTTAGAGGTATTAAAAGAGGAGAAGGTAGTTCAAACATGGTTCCAGTATGGGCAATTACAGGCCAGGTGGAAAATAGATCAAAAAATTGGTTTTATCCAAGGAGGATAATCTGTTTAAACATATAAGAGATCAAAGCTTAATGCATATAAAGAGGATATATAATGTATTGATACAGATGGATTCAGAAACAGAATTAGTTAAAGATTGTATGATAAAGTGGGCTCAAAATATTGAAGAACCAATAATGTTGGATACATGGGAAAGAATCTGGGTAAGAAATGTGAAATTTACACAAGTTCAAAACCTGAGAGAAAATTTTTATAAGATGTTCTATAGATGGCATTTAGATCCTAAAAAGCTGGCTTCTATGTATCCCAATTTATAGCCTAAATGTTGGAGATGTGGTTCTCTCGATGCTACATATTTTCATATATGGTGGACCTGCCAAAAGGTTAAGGCATTTTGGATAAAAATATGGTGGATTATGCAAAATATCTTTAAAAGAAGGATAAAGTTTATTCCTCAGTTATTTTTACTAGGTATAAGTACTGACTTTACAGTGGTAGAGACTAACTTGATTCTGCACCTAATATCAGCAGCAAGACTGTTGGTGGCGCAATACTGGAAGAAGGATGACTTGCCTACAATTCAAGAATGGACATTGAAAGTTACAAATTTAGCTGAGATGGCTAAAATATTGGCATATCTTAAAGATCACTCAAATGAGAGATATAAACGAGACTGGAAAAAATGGATTGACTATATACAAAATAAATACGGGACCAAGAAATTCCAGTTAGCCTATGCTTAAGATCAGGAATGATTTAAATTGTTTAAAATTAGCTTAGCAAGAAGAAGCTAAGATCAATGTAGAGATGTTATTAATTTCTTTATTTCTTTTTTCTCAATAGATTTTAGACTGGGTTTGTTAAAAATCTATACCGTGTACGGGTTCTGGGAAGTCGGGGGGGGGAAGGAGGAGGGGGGGAGGGGGGAGGGGGGAGGGAGGGATATACATTAGGCTAGACCCGATGTGTTAGTTCTCAGTGCAATGTGATTTCACATGTATACTGTTTTTCTCTAATTTTTCTTTAAAAATAGGATAAGCCAAATACATTAACATATAGTGGAAATACACCGAGGGGAGGAGGAGTAGGAAAGAAGAAAGATGGGTAGAGAGGGATGGGAGAGAGGATGGGGGGGAGGCGAAAGGGAAGGGGGGGAGCGGATCTGGAGAGAGGAGTGGTAGAGGGCGAGGGGAAGTAGGGTACAGGAGGATGATGGCGGGAAGATAGAAAGTTGGAGGGTGGTGGAAGAAAGAGGTGTATGGAGGATGGAAGAGGTATATTGGGCTTTTATTTTCTGGGGCATTGTCGATAAGAGGAATTGATGCAATTACTGTTTAATACTGTGTGGGGTATACATGTGAGTGTATGAAAATGAAAATGAAAATAAAAAAAATATCTTCATGAATGACTTAGATGAGGGAATAGAAGGGGAACTCATCAAATTTGCAGATGAAACTAAGCTGGCAGGAACAGTTAACAAACCAGAAGACAAAATCAGGATCCAAAAAAATCTTGAAAGACTTGAACAATGGATCCCCCCCCCCAAAAAAAAATAATGTGTAGAAAAGCAAGGTTTTACACTTGGGCAAGAAAAATCAAAGATAGAAGTACAGATTAGGTGAAACCTGTCTTGAAAACAGTCACTGGGAGAGGGACCTTGGAGTCCTAGTGGACGATCACTTAAACATGAGCCAGCAGTATGCTGCAGCAGCCAAAAAAGCTAAAATAACCTTTGGTTGTATAAACAGAAGCATAGAATCAAAATCACATGAAGTAATAGTACCACTTTATAAATCCTTAATAAACCCACATCTGGAATACTGCATCCAGTGTTGATCACCACATCACAAAAAAGATGTTGAGTCTGGAAAAAGTGCAAAGAAGAGCAACTAAAATGATTAAAGGCCTGGAAACTAAAACATATGAAGAACAATTACAAGATTTGGGTTTGGCTAATCTAGAGAAAAGAAGGACTAGGAGGGACATTCCAGGATTTGAGAGGTTGCCAGAAAGAGGAGAGGGTCAATTTATGTATGAAAACACCAGAAGACAAGACAAGAAACAATTGATGGAAACTAATCGAAGAGGGAATCAATTAAGGAAAACTTCCTAACAGTGAGGACAATTAATCAGTGGAATAATTTACCGTCAGAAGTTGTGGGATTTTTTAAAGAAAAGACTGGACAGTCCCTTATCTAAAACGGTATAGGTAGGTTCTCCTGCTTGAGCAGATGTTGAACTAGAAGACCTCCAAGGTCCCTTCCAGCTCTAGTCTGCTTGATTGATTGAAGATGGGCTTGAGATTTTATTACTAATACAATATTTTATTATTACTACATGACTAAAAGGTTACATTGAATCTCTCTGTTTGTAGGAATGCATTGGCGATGATGTGAAATACAAATATTGTCTGCTTTAGTCCAAGCTGCAGGATTTACATTTTAAAACAATTCAGTTTATGAACAGGAAAACAGAAATTTGAAGAAGGAAAAAACTTTGTGCTCCACTTTCAAATTGTAAATCTATAAATAGATATAGTAATATATGAGGAAGGAATATTACAAGTTTGCCTACTTGAGTATTTTAAAAAAGGTGGGATAAATATTTAAAAAATGCTGATTTACTCTTGAATTCCAGTTAGGAAATAAATCCACCAATCCTACAAGACACTCTTATTTCGTTCTGCTGTCACTGTGGTTATGCAAGCAAGGTCTGAAGCAATCTGTACTATATAGTTGAACTCGTATAGCTAACATTTTCTAAATTTATTAAATTATCCGATCCTCTGGCATCAGATAATTTTCTATATAGCAGCAGATTCTGTTACGTTAATACTGCAATGTTTTCGGGGGTGGGTGGGAACGGGACCAACTGAGGGAGGATTCTCTCTCAGCTGCCTCTGCCGCTCCACCACACGCTCCTTGGGACCACGTAAACAGGCCTCCTCCTATTTTCCACTGGGTTAATCAGCCGGCACTAGGACCAGGAAAAGGGTTTCTCTGATCCTTTTTAACGAGTCCGGTTCTCTTGTCAAGACTTTTTGTTGCCCGGGCACGTTTTTCAAATAGTTTCTTGCAGTCTTTGATGTTCAATTGGCAAGGAGGAAGGGCAGGACACCTCCTGCCTTTTGAGAGAGAGAGAGATTTCGCTAATCTCAGAAACGTAGAGACCACAATCCTTAAAGGATACTGGGATTTTTTTATTTTTTTTTTGCCATCCTAGCTCAGGCCGCCGTTTTACACGTCGACGGAATTGATGCTGCTTGGCTGGAGTCCTCTAGGCCGCCTCTGTTTTAGCAAAGCGCCTCCTCCGGCCCGTTCTTTCCCCACCCTCTCATCGTAGCGTGCAACCTCGAAGTGCAGCTTTTTTTCTCCCTTTTGCACAATTGTGCCATCGGGGAAGATCATGAATGTGTTGTGCCTTATCTTCGCCTTGAGTTCTTGGGGGGTTCACACCTTGGGAGACCCCGGCCCCTTAGAGGATGTTGTCATTGATAGATACTACATCCCCAAAGTGTGCTTGCGAGAAGTTCAGATGGGTGACTTCGTCCGCTACCATTACAATGGGACCTTTCAAGACGGCACCAAGTTTGACTCCAGGTACTGGCTCGCTCGGTAAATCCAGAACTACTGTCCGAGGGAAAAGTCAGGGCTGTTTTTTAAAACTGCTTATTTTTTTGTCGAGATCAGGGATAGGTATGCGATGGTCACGAACAATGCCGTGGAATCATTATTAGCCCCATTAAATCTGAATTCCCAAAGATTAAGTATATTACTTATTAGTAGAATTCGAAGGAAAAAAGTTTCCCATAAATTGCAATGCAAAAACAAAAAAGTTACATTTTATTCTTCCATTTTGCAGAGTATTACTGACATATTAAGTTCGGGGGGGGGGGGGGGAGACCCGAAAAAACGGAAAGAAGGCCACACCCTCTCTCTCTCTCTCTCTCTTTGAGAATTTGTATCTTGGGGCTTTGATAAAGAAATTCGGCATTGCTGACCATTCACATCACTTCTATGTGACTGCACAGCATTTGTGTTGCAGTAGACAAAGCATGGAGGAATGTTATTGGGTTAATTTTATAAATTCCCAGTTCTGAATGAGATAGAAGGTGGGACTGGCTTGGGAACCAGATATTTGAGTGAAGGAGGGATAAGATGGACTCCTGTCTTATAATGGGTTGAGATGCCAATGCAAAATGGTGGAGAATTCAATGTGGTGAACTTTTTAAAATGTGTTTAAATCTACTAGCTTAAATAGGTGGTGAAATGTTAACATGTCATATGATTGTCCACCATATCTTGAAGTTTACTTTTTGACCAGAATATTAGAAACAGGTTTGTTCCTTATTGAACAACTAGATAAAAGCTGTCTATGCATGTTTCCTTTTATCTCTGCAAATAAAAGAATGAAGAGATTTGAAAAGGGAAACACTCTGAGAACTTCAGTTTTTTAAAAAGCTTTTTCTTTCTTTTTTTCGTATCTATTATAATTTTGCACCAGTGAGGTTAAAACCAATTTCGTTGTATTTAAGTACAATGACAATAAAGATTATACTTATACTTACTATAATGACATCTACTATTCATGTCAAACTATGTTTGCTCTAGATTTTAATGTGGAAACTTTATATTTAATTATTTTCACAATTATTCCTTTTAGAAAATGGATTTAAGTTAGGATTCCACCATGCATTAATCACTGTTATTGACTCCCTCAATATCTGGTTGTCCAATGGCATTATTCTGTTAAACATCTATACAGAAAAGGTTCCCATTAAATTTAATGAGATTTACTAACTGAGAAATGGAAACAGGGTTTAATTCTGCATCTGCCATAAAATTACCATTCATTCAGCATCTGAGAAACTTGAGATCAGGGTTTCTGGCCATAATTTGCATGATTTTTTGCCCTAGAACCTCATATTAAACACATGTATTTGCGCTGCCTGAGATTTCTGAACATGCAGCAAACTTTCTCTAATTCCATGCTTTCCATTTGTATTTGACTACAACTCTTATCATTCCTATGCCAGTAAAATTACCCCAGTGGCAACCTGAACGGGAAAACTAAGGGAAAGGCTTCTATTAGTTATATTGGCTAAGAGCCATTGATTAGCTGGTCTTCCACTAAGACTTTTTTCAACAAGTATTTATGTAAGCATTCTTTCAGTAGATCAATCCAACATTAAAATAATATTCATAATAACCCCACAAAATAAAGTACCATGCCTTTAACTATGCCAAAATATTGAAAATAAATTCTTTTGCAGTAGCTGGATATAATTAGATGTTAGTTCAGCATCTGTGAGTGTACTATAACTTTCACTTATACTATAGTATTCAAATGTATTACAACATTTCAATGTTTCCTTCAAGTGTTAAATATTATTGCCCTTAATATTTAGTTTTGATTTTCAGCTTGACGGGTCCACAACACTATTTAAAAGAAAGAGACAGTGGGTTGCAAAGGGATGCCAAAGAGATAGCGTCTGTAATGGGATCTGCAATTTTGGCTGTAGACGTGTCACCTCATGAAACCATAACAGCCATCATTTTGAATGGCTGGATTTTGCAAGCTAAAATTCCATTCCTATTCCAAATACATGAAGTAGGCTGCAAGCCGTATAAAACGCATGCCAGTTTATGCCTGCTTTAAATTTTCAGAATATTTTTTGGTAAGGAAAATTCAGTCCTAGTTTAAACTGCAAATTTGGAAAGGCCGTAGTGACTTAGCTGCATTCGGAATGTAAGATTCTGCTGTTCCACTCTGAGCAAAGGAAGCTAGAGATCATGTTTCATTTTCTTCTTTCTGTGCTAGGAAAAAAATGGATCACTTTAGAACGAAAGATTTGCAGAATTACTTTCTTACTAAAACATCCATCCATGATCTGGATAAATAATTAGGTTGAGATACAACTTTGTTAAACAGATGGATTCTGCTTTTCCAGCATGACAATAATTATAGTAGATCTGTACTAAAATATTCAACTGCATCATTACTTCAAGAGGGAATGTTTAACCCAGAGGCATCCAACTTTGGCAACTTTAAGACTTGTGGACTTCAACTCCCAGAATTCCCTACCTACCCATTTAAAGTCTACAAATCTTAAAGTTGCCAAGGATGAACATCCCAGATTTAGTCAATCCGTTCTGTGCATGGATGATCACTGTGACTTATTATTATACTTGCTTTTTTGCATATTAAGTGAATTATAAAGTAAATTATGGCCATAGGACCTTTACTTGCTGATTTCTCCAGCTCCTTTTCTTCCTATTTTTCCCACAATTATTTAGATTTGCATGGATACTATCCTAAATCTGAAACAATACAAATAAGATAGATGGAAAAAATCCTGTTGCGGGTAGAACCTTCTAATGGGTCAAGCATACCGTTCAAAGGGAACAAAAGACTCATTTGCAGTATTCAGGTTTAGTTGATATTCTATATAAATTGTATTGATTTCAATGGTAGGTTGGGCTGAGATAGAGAAACTGGCTACCTCTAGCAAACTTTATGATCAAATGAAAACGTGACTCTTGGTCTTCTTAGTAAAGACTGATAAGATTGAGCAGCTGAAGGTTTTAGGAATCCTCACATTCAGTGATTTTTTTCATCATTAAATCTGGGTGAGGTAACATTGGGGCTCCTCCTGAACTCAACAGTTCTTGCTCAAGGAGCACAAACTCAAAGTAGACTCTTTGCACACTTGTACTCCTAGATAGGGGGGTACGGCTTATGTCACTCATGTCATAATTGGAAAAGTGCAATACATCCTGAATAACATTCAGAAACTGGTCCAGATGCAACACTGAAATACGTGTAATATAGTGCATGTTGAGAGATATGTCCACACAACACACTGCTACATGAATTGAACTGGTTTCTATAGGCAATTCATGGTTTTGGGTTCTTGGCTTAGATTTTTCTTTAATTGATTTGTAAATTTGTGTGATGTTATTTGTTCACCACCCAGAATTCCACTGGTACTTAACTATTATAGAAATTTGTCTGATAAATAAATGTACGTTTTATACTTCATTGACTCCCTAAGCTGCTACATTTTGTTACTGATTAGTGATCAATTTAGAACAATTGTCTAATGATTTATTCTTTAATGTTCACTCTTTCTGATAATAGTTTCTTCTTTCTCCAGCTATGACCGTGGTGCTACTGTGGTAGGTATCGCAGGTGTGGGACGACTCATCACTGGCATGGACAGGGGCCTGCAGGGCATGTGTGTGAATGAGAGGAGGCATCTCATTGTGCCACCACACCTTGGCTATGGCAGCATCGGTGTTGGTGAGTATCAAACCTCTGATGTTGACTGGAAAGGAAAGATAATGACAACGAACTTTGCTTACAGATCTAAGTTAGAAAGTTGCTTCTCAATCACAATTACAAATATGCATAGTATTTTCCAGATTTCTTTTTTCCTCTCCATGCCATATATTTTCACCCATAATTGTTTTTTTCCACCATTTTCTTTGCGAATATCTTCTAGCTATATAATAATATGGAAAGATATAATGCTGTGTAAGGACAATGTACATGGTATTCTCCTGGTCTCCATTATAGTGTATCTTATTTTCAAATCCTTAGCTGGTCTCATCCCACCAGACACCACCCTCTATTTTGATGTCATCTTGCTTGACATTTGGAACAAAGAAGACAAGTTGCAGATCACCATCCTCCACAAGTCACAACAATGTAATCGCACAGTGGAGAATTCAGATTTTGTGCGTTACTACTACAACGGCACACTTCTGGATGGAACCCCCTTTGATTCAAGGTAAGAAATTCTAAAGCATAGAGAGCAATTTCTTGACAGCTAAGAATCAAATGTTTATTTAAAAAAATCAATTAATGGCCACAATATGATGAGATGATATCACAAGGGGCCATGATCTATGTGGTTCTACTGAAAGAAGTTTGCAGGCTACACTAAATCATGTGTCACTTGCGAACTTCTTTCAGTTGCCTACTTTGGTGCTAACATATTACTGGTGACTTGGTTCAGACAAAAAAAAAATATCCAAGAAAACAATTTCCATAATCAACTCAACAATTTCATTTTTTTCAGAGTAGGAGCAGCAATGCCCAAACAACTATACAGTTGCAGTTGCAGAAGAAGCAGACATTCCCAGTCCCAGAAAATTAAGTTGATTGACCAAAATGTTGTAACCTTTTAACTCAGTTACAGTTAGAAAGCAGAGACCTTTTTGCAAAGTCATTAATTTCTACCTAATTACAACAGGGTCTAATAAGATTAGACAGATATCAATATTTCATCTTGAGTGATTATTTATTGCCAGAGGCATCCAAATTTCTTTCTCTTTTAAGGTACTGTATTGGACCACTGCTGGCTGCTCAGTTTTCCTTCATTCCCTGAGCTGCTTCATCTACCTAGTATTCGATGTTTTTTTTTTCTCCATCCTCTCTTGCTTCCTAGCTATGGAAAAGACAATACTTATGACACCTATGTGGGTTCAGGCTGGCTAATCAAAGGTATGGACGAAGGCTTGCTAGGGATGTGTCCTGGAGAGAAGCGGCAAATAGTCATGCCTCCTTTCCTGGCCTATGGAGAGAAAGGCTATGGTAAGCTGGTGATGAAATTCACGTATTTCTTCTGCATCAAGAGATGGTCCTCTTCTTTTGCTATCAAATTCTGATTCACAAAAATATGCAGATCTACTAATTTGGACTTCACAGATAATTTATTTTGTGTGCTTAAAAAGCAACCACTTTATGTGGAGAAGTAGACCTTTATAGGGTGAGGATTGTGGCTGTTAGCTCTACTCTTACATAGGACCCTTTGTAGTTTTGGGATTCCCTAGTCACTCTTCTTACCCTTCCAGCATCCAGTTATTTAGGGACTGCAGATCTCAGAATCCCCAGTTGGGTAGGAGAAATATGTGGATTATGTGCAGTATTAGGATAGGTTCGGGTTTTTAAAATTTGTTTGTTTGTTTTACACCAAGTGCTGCTAGCTAATGAATTAAGACTTGCAACTGGGCATTTTTTAAATGAATGTCAAAATCTATTCCCACAAACATACCATCTTTTGTATTCCTCCAGAGTGAATGCCCACAAATAACAAACACATATACAGCATACTGTGTCACCCAGCTTAATAGCATTGTTATCACCTCATCTGGCTCAATTCATATCTGTGCCAGCCTGAGCTGAGTCCTTTCTTTCTCTCAGGTACGGTCATCCCCCCAGAAGCATCTTTGGTTTTTTATGTTCTTCTGGTGGACTTGCACAATCCAAAAGATAGTATCTTCTTGGAGCACTTGGAAGTGCCAGCATCATGCAGACGCAAGGCTGTGACTGGAGATTTTGTGCGGTACCATTATAATGGCACTTTAATGGATGGGACCCTCTTCGATTCCAGGTGAAGAAAATATTCTGCAGAATCAGTTTCAAAATCTGATGATTACATGCCCACACACTCTTTGTGGCATGGAAGTGACTAGCTTTTTCCAGCCTGGTTCCTTGATGTTTATTTTATTCATTCAAATGTATTAGCCCCCAACTCCAATGGATTCTAAGTAGTGTACAGAATTGGAGAATCAAGAAAATTAGATAAAATAACAAATTCAAGAAATGGTCCAGATAGAAAGGATCTTATAAACAATATAAATAAACAAGAGCACCAGAAATATAATAATACATATAAACCCCAGGCTTGGGACCAAAAACAGGTTGTAAGAACTTTCCAGAAGTTGCAGGAGCAACCTTCAGCCTTCATTCTGAATCCTAACCAGCCTTTTAGACATCAGCAATTGGCTGATAGAAAGGTAGAAATGAAAATGAAATGAAAAAAGATCTTCGAATTGAAATTTACCTTGAAAAATACACCATCAGACAAGAAAATGTTGCATAGAGGCACAATAGATTTGAAAGCCACAACTAGCATAGAGAGGTGATAGATTTCAGTCAAGGGACATTACCCAGCATGAGTTGCTTTCTTAAAATTGGATGTTCAAAGTAGGGTTTTGCCATAAAATTAGGTGTTCAACTGGGTGAGGATGAGTGAAGTTGTACCTCTTGCTAGTAGAATTAGGGATTCCTGATACTTTCTGGCAGAATCCTTACAGCAACTGGATACATGTGCCAGAATATTTGATGCCATCACAACCTTATGCAAATAGCACTACAAATATTGCTATCCCATATAATAGATTCTGGTCTGAATAAAACAGCATATGTTTACATTATGCAAGATAGAAAGGACCAGTTCATGTCAGCCTTTGCTAAGGTATCATATTTATACAATTTAAATTATCATCCACAAAGGGGAAGTACCAGTAAGAGCAACCAGAACAGCATAAACTGCTAAACCAAAATCCTGGTGAATTATTTTACCATACCATACAAATAAAAATACTTAATAAGAAAGTGCTCCCTATAGGTTGCTCCTTTTTTATCTTCATAAATCCAGAGCAGTACATTCAGAAGATCAATATAGCCAGAAATGACTATTCAGGCAGGTTTTTCCAGATACAGACCAAAGGGAAAAAATTATTGTTGGGGAGCAAGAAGTAGAAATCATCTGCTTGTTGAAATCCTAACTATTTGAATTTGATTTAAAAAATGGTAGGGGATGAGAGGCTTCCCTATCTTTTATCTTATTACTTAAGCCAGATTTGTGCACCTTGTTGTGATCTTCCTTTCCTTATTCAGGCGAACTTTATTTAAATGAGCTTAGACAGTTTGCGCAGTCCAGCTGAGAGTGAGCAATGGGTTTTTCTGTTAGCAACAGTCAGTTCTTCCTCACAATTTATTTTCCCTTTCAATTCCAGTTATTCACGGAATCATACTTATGACACTTACATTGGAAAAGGCTATATCATCCCTGGAATGGATCAAGGACTACAAGGGGTCTGCATTGGTGAAAGAAGACGAATAAAAATTCCTCCCCATCTAGCCTATGGAGAAAATGGGGCAGGTAGGTAGCAAGGAAATTGGGGAAAGCTTTAGTGTAATTATAATAAACATTTATATATGTATAAACACACATTACTTTCCAAATGTGTTGGATTTAAGCTCTTGTAACTCCCATGCCCATTGTACAATATAACCTGTATAATCCAAACACAACTAGAGAGATCTGTTGGTATTTTCTTTTTGATCAGACACAGTAATCTGTATCTGTAAGATATAATTATATCATGAATATAAATTAGGCACTCTTAAATATGGCCAAGAGTTCCCTATAAATCTGGAAGTGCAGATTTTAAGATGTCTTGAGGTAGCTATGTGGCTCAATCATTGTATGGTTACTTGGGATATCCAGACAGATGAGCCATTGGGAATAAAGTCTGGAGATTCTCAGTCATCTGGTCATAGTTGTCTCAAAAGCAATTTTTTTAAAAAGCAGCTGGATTGTCCACAAGGGAAAAAACAGTCCCATTGCCTTTGAAACACTGGCGATAAGCTATTATGACACTTGGAATGCAAATATACTTGTAAACTTAAGATAAATGTTCAGCTTTTTGCAGTATTTTGTTTTCTATTTCTCTGTGTTGTGCCACTTTAAAGAACATATTTTACCTGACCTGGAAATAAATCCAGGTTGTTTGTGCTGTATGGCTCATAATCAAGTTATTTTATAGGCCATTGATTTATTTCATTGGAGTGGAGTCACACTTTTCCTCTGGGAAATTAGGGTGGCATATATAGCACTCCATTCTCTAAATTTTTCACCTCTAAAATTACCGGGCCCATTTTTTGCAAAAACTGGACATGCAGAGGGTTTGGGAGGCTTGTAGAGTGCTCCTGGGGGCTGGGGAGGGCAAAATAAGCAACAAATGGCCCAATTTTTGCAAAAAATGGGGCATGCAGAGAGTTTGGAAGGCCTGCGGAGTGCTCCTGGGGGCTTGGGAGGGCAAAATAACCCCCGTTTTTGTGAAAAATGGGCCTGTTTTCACTCGTTTTTGTCCTTCCCAGCCCCCACAAGCACTCTACAGGCCTCCCAAACCCTCTGCACACTTCATTTTTGCGAAAAACGGGATGCAAGGGATGAGGTTTCGGGAGGCCAAAAATGCTGTATTCAGTGTATCAGATGCACCCAGATTTCCACCCTCTTTTTTTTGGGGGGGGGGGGGGAGGAAGAAAGGTGTGTCTTATAGTCCGAAAAATACAGTATCTAAATTAAATTGAACAGAGAATGTCCCAAAGTAACCGAGTTTCTGTGACAGAGGATAGATACAGTATACACTTTTAACTCCTAATCAACTTATCTTCTGCATCACAAGGGCTGTCCTATAAAGTATTAACAGAGTGGTACTAATTAAGGTCTAGTTACCCTAACACCTATTCTCTCACTTTCCCTTATGGTAGAGTTAGCTCTGCTCTTCTTTTTCTTGCAATCTTAAACACTCAAAGATCCATTTGGACCTATTTCCCACAGAAAACTCTGGGAGCCACAAAACCTGGGTGGGTGTGGCTAACTCGACGTCATTCACTCCCACCCAGTCACATGATCCCCTAGCCACACTACCCAGCTGGTCATTATGACCATTAAGAACCAGTTGTTAAAAAACGCTGGGAATCACAAAACCCTTTTGACATCTCTGTCTCTTTCTCCCCCCCTGTGTGTCTCTCCCCCCCCCTCGTCTCTCTCTCTCTCTCTCTCCCTGTCTCTCTCTCCTTCTCTGTATCTCTCCACCTCTCTCCCCCTTTCTCTGTCTCTCCTCTCTCTGTGTGTCTGTCTCTCTCCCCCTCGTGTCTCTCTCCCCCTCTCTCGTCTCTCCCTCTCTTCCCCACCTCTCTGTATGTATGTTTCTATCTGTCTGTCTGTCTGTCTGTCTCTCTCTCGGAAAGCTGAGGCTGGGCCAACTCAGTGAGCTCTCCTTGGGGCTCTTTGCTACTCCTTTTCTTTCTTATTGCAACTAAGAAACAAGCGCGAGGTGCAACGGAGATATTCCTTCAGATGATCCTCCACCTCCTCTCATGGTCCCCTGGCCGGCTGTGTGCATGAACAAGGAGACCTTCCTCAAGCAAGCAGTTGGAATCAGCCAAAGTGCAGCCAAGGTGTGTGCAGGGTGGCCACTTGCTTGAGAAGGGTCTCCCCACTCATGCGCACCCTCACAGCCCTGCCACAGCAGGCCAGGGGGTCATGAGAGGAGGAGAGGGTCATCCGAAGGGGAGCCTCTGCTGAGGCTCACACTTGTTCCTTAGCCTGCCCGGATTTCCAAAAAATTGTTAAGAAGAAGCTTGCTAGGTTGGCCCAGCTTCGGCTTTCTGAGAGAATAGACAAGGAGAAAGGAAGGAAGGAAGGAAGATAGGAAGGAAGGAAGGGAAGGAAAGACAGAGAGAGAGAGAGAGAGAGAGAGAGAGAGAGAGAGAGAGAGAGAGATAGATAGATAGATACAGATATATAGAGAGATAAAAAGTGGGGGAGACTGGCTGACATGCGAGCATCTTTGGCAAGGGTGCTCCAGCTTTTTCCAAGTCTGATCCCCGGGGTGGGTGGGTGAGGTTCGGTGGTGCCAGTTCCTTTTCCTGCTCCTCTTACTCTTCCAGTGGCACGGTGCCACCGCCGGCTTTCATTGAAAAACATCCTCCAGGAGGCAAAAGTTCCCCATGCAAGTTTTAATGTGGTAGCTGGGCACTGTGGGCCCATCCCCCTTTCCGCTGTCCCATCCTCCTGGATCTCATTCCCACCCCGCCAGCTCTCATGTTAGCAAGGCCGGCATCGGTCACAGTCGGGGCGGCCCATTGTCTCAGGGTGGAGAGCAGGTTGCTCCTCTCCTCAAGCTATTGAGGCATGCCCAGCACCAACAAGGGGTGAAAGAAGCTCCAGCAAGTGAGATGCCAGAGAATCAGCCCCAGCTGCTTCTCCATCACCTGCCATCGCCCTTACCTTCTCAGGGCAGGTGAGGAGTGACTGGGAGGGGACAGCGAGTGGCGGGGACAGCCAGTGTTGGGATCATCCACAGCAGAGGGCCCAAAGTGCTGGGTGTGCCTCACATGAGGCTCCAGACCTGCGGGTTGCCGACACCCGGACTAGAGCAACCCTGAGGTACAATAGATCCTGCATAAAATGTGAAAGTGTCCAGTCTCTACAATTTACTTGATTCCTGCCAGGGATACTTTGCATTCCATGATAGGTAATACTTTAGTGTAGAAAAAGTTTTCAGAGGACATAAAGTTCAAAATTCAGTGCGCTAGATTGTGAAACCAAAGCAGAAGAAATGGCTGACTTTATTCTTCATGGTGATAAGTTTGATTCTGTCTTCATGCAGTATGCGAACCTACCAATTCTTGTTAGATCATAGTTTGTCTCAACATGGTGTGTATACCGTATATACTCGAGTATAAGCCGAGTTTTTCAGCCCACTTTTTGGGCTGAAAAAAGCCGGCTCGGCTTATACTCGAGTCTACAACTGGATCCGGCAGTGCTGTTGCCTGTTGGAGGAGGAGGGGATTCCTTCCTGCGAGACCCCGTCCAGAAAAATGCGGGGAGCGGCATTTGTGGGAACTCTGGCCGCTGCCCACCCGTGGGGAGAGAGGGAAGAGCCCCGAGCGAGCCGCCTCGGTTTGGCAACCAAACCCATCCAGCCTTTTACCTCCCGTCCCCCCGCCCGCCCGCTCGCAGCCCCCTCCCCGGGCTGGCGCCAACTCCTCCCCGTGCCCGGCCTCCAGCCGAGGCAAGTCGGTGTCTCTTTAAGCTAGAGAGAGGAGGGGAGGGAAGGCAGGGACCAGCCGGCTGACAATGGGCCGGAGCGGCTGAGTTGGAGCAAATTCCGCGGCGGAGGCGGCGTCCCAGCTCCAGCGGCTCCGAGGCGAGCGGCTTGGCCCTTCCGCTGGGCGCTCGGAGATGAAGGCGCGCTGGCGCTGAGTTGAGCGGCGAGCTTGCCGAGCGCGCAGCTCCGGGAAGCCCCCCTTCTCCTCCCTGCTGGAAGCCGAGCGAGCCCCGCCGCCCACGGACTCCCGCGGCCGCCCCAGGGCTCCGGGAGGCAGGACCCGGAGGCAGCCCAGCCCTGCCGCCACCCCGCGCCCTCCACCCGCTGCGCGAGAGGGGACCCCGCTTTCCCCTTGCCGGATGCGTCCCTGGTGGAGCTGAGCCATGCGGCGGAGGCTCCCGCTCTGGTTCCGGAGCTTGCTGTGCCTCTGGCCGGTCCTGGTGGGACCCGCGGCAGGTAAGAGGCGCCGTCGAGCGCCTCGTACAATGATTTATGTATGAGGTTTAAGTGACTGAGACACACTCCTGGCTACGCAGCAATGTTATTTCTGACTTAGTATACTATGAAATCCCCCAAATCCTCCCCACTCCAGGGGAAGGATACTATGAAATCCCCCAAATCCTCCCCACTCCAGGGGTAGGATACTATGAAATCCCCCAAATCCTCCCCACTCCAGGGGTAGGATACTATGAAATCCCCCAAATCCTCCCCACTCCAGGGGTAGGATACTATGAAATCCCCCAAATCCTCCCCACTCCAGGGGTAGGATACTATGAAATCCCCCAAATCCTCCCCACTCCAGGGGTAGGATACTATGAAATCCCCCAAATCCTCCCCACTCCAGGGGAAGGATACTATGAAATCCCCCAAATCCTCCCCACTCCAGGGATAGGATACTATGAAAGCCACATTCCCTCCCCACTACAGGGGTAGGATACTGCAAAATCCCCAATTCCTCCCCACTCCAGGGGAAGGATACTATGAAAGCCACATTCCCTCCCCACTCCAGGGGAGGAAATAAATATTCAAAAACATTATTGGTATCTATTTTTATTTTTGAAATTTACCGGTAGCTGCTGCATTTCCCACCCTAGGCTTATACTCGAGTCAATAACTTTTCCAGCTTTTTGGGGTAAAATTAGGTGCCTCGGCTTATATTCGGGTCGGCTTATACTCGAGTATATACGGTACCTTGATATCATAGCTTGTTCAACAAAGCAATGATTAAAACAAACTATGGGTTAACATACCATATTTTTCAAACTATAAGATGCACCAGAGTATAAGGCACACAAAGATTTCGAAGAGAAAATATATTTTTGCCCTCTCTGGCCCCCAGGAGCACTCTGTAGGCCTTCCAAATCCTCTGCACATCCCATCCCGGGGCAGGGTTTCGGGAGGCCAAAAATGGCTGTATTCGATGTATAAGACGCACCAACATTTTCACCCTCTTTTTTTTGGGGGGGGGAACGTACATCTTATACTCTGAAAAGTACAGTACCGTATTTTCACGACCAAAAGCCGCACCGGATTATAAGCCGCAGTATCAATTAACGTTAATTTTTCAAACTTTTTCCACATATAAAGCGCACCGGGTTATAAGCCGCACATTTCCCGACGCTTCTGGACATCTGTTGCAGTCGCGAGGAGGAGCGGAGAAGAGCACGGAGGTTCTTGGCGCTCCAGGAAGCCGGGAAAGCAGCTGGGAGAGGCGCACGGCTTGGTTTCTCCTCCCTGGACGTCGCAGCAGCAGCCCCAAGCGCACCGAACTCTGTGTTTTTCGCATCGGGGCATGCTCTTGCAGCACACCCCGATGTGAAAAACACTGAGATCGGTGAGTTTGGGGCTGCTGCTGCGACGTCCAGGGAGGAGAAACCAAGCCGTGCGCCTCTCCCAACTGCTTTCCCGGCTTCCTGGAGCGCCAAGAACCTCCGCGCTCTTCTCCGCACTCTCCTCGGCTCCTCATAACTGCAATAGACGTCCAGAAGCGGCAGGGGCTATCGAGCTGGAAATCCAATCCCCATTAGCCCCAAAAGCCGCTTCTGGACATCTATTGCACTCGCGAGGAGCGGAGAAGAGCGCGAAGGTTCTTGGCGCTCCAGAAAACCGCGAAAGCAGTTGGGAGATCTTTTTCCACATATAAAGCGCACCGGGTTATAAGCCGCACTGCCGGTTTTGGATCAAATTTTAGGATTTTCAGTGCGGCTTATAGTCGTGAAAATACGGTATATAAATACAGGGAATAGATCAATGGACAGTGTTGCCTCATGTACTGTTTGAAACTTTTTGGAACCCATGTTCCTGGAAATCAGAACAGCAAAATATTTTTGGTCAGCCAAGTTCCACAGAAAACCTACATATGTATTCTTCTTCTCATTCTTTCTTGCATTCTTTTGTATTCCAGGGAACAAGATACCAGGCTCAGCTGTACTTATATTTGATGTCCATGTCATTGATTTCCACAACCCCACAGATTCTGTAGAGATAGAGACCATCTTCCGCCCTGTAGACTGTAACGTCACTGCTCAGGATAGAGACTTTGTTCGCTATCATTATAACTGCTCACTTCTGGATGGCACCAAGCTTTTCTCCTCGTAAGTTCCTAGCTCCAAGTTTATTTCAGTTAAATATCTAACCTGTCTCTACAAAAATGCCAAAGTGGAAATATTGAACAAATATACAACATAGTTTTTTTTTTACCTGTATGAACTAAACGTAACACTCCTGATTTGAATTCATTTTTCACCATCAAAAATTGACCCCTGTCTATCTCAAAATCATTGTATAAACCTGAAAACATTAGAACGTATAAATTACAAAAATAGTTGTTTAAGATATTTCTTTCTTTCTTTCTTTTTTAAAGATATTTCTTTCATGGGCTGTTTTGTGAGAATACCAGAACTTTGTCAGTGTTCCACATTGCTTTAGGTACCCTTCTAAGGCAAAATAATATTGGCTAAATAAGGAGATAAAGTAATTTGCATAATCAATACAGTTGCAGAATTTAGACTACTTAAATCTAGAATTCTACAGAAAAAGTTTTGGAGAGCCAATAGGGGATAGAACACGTATTCTGAAAATCCAACAAAGTATTTTCAAAAGAACTCAATGGGCTGTTTCCCACTAACAGGCATGATTATGAACATCCTCAAGAAGCTACCCTGGGTACCAGTAAAATAATTGAAGGCTTGAACAATGGCCTACTGAGCATGTGTGTGGGAGAGAAGAGGATTGTCATTGTTCCTCCACATTTGGGGCATGGTGAAAATGGTGGTAAGGCAACTTCTTAGCAAACATTTCAGATTATCATTCAGCTATACAAGCTAGCAGAAGAAATGTAAAAATAAATATTGGATCCTGAATCCCCTCCTGCCTTACTTCCGCCGTCTCTTCTAGATACAATCATTGAAAAAAAATCAGTCAGTGTGCATGTGAAAGGTGATACAGGTAGTCCTTGAGTTATGGTGGGAAGTCAGAAGATTATTAAATGAACCACTAACATTGGCAGAGCTAAGCCGAGCATCTAGCAAGAATTGGAAAACTTGGAGGATTTCTTCTCATCACTAGCACTGGTCTTAGTTCTTCCAGTTTTAGTTTCTCTAGCATTATACTAACAAACCTGAAGCTGGTAGAACCAAGTCATTTAATATTAATGAGAAACTAACACAAGTGAAGCTAATGCTAGTGGAACTAAGGCTATTATTTAATGTTAGCAAGAAGCTAATGCTAGAGAACTAATGCTGGCAGAGCTAAGGCTAGCGTTAGTGAGGAAAAGAAAACCAAGAATATCACCAATGGTATTTTTCACTCAGAAAAAAGTAGTACATTTGTGGGATTATGCTAGATAGCCCAGCAACAGAATGGCCTTAAGAAATGATGCATTGAGTCTATCAAGAGACTTAAATTCTTAGAAATGATTGTTGTAATCTCAAATATAATTTAAAGAAACTATTTATTAGAACAAATATTTCCCTTGCCTTTGACTCACAGCGTGACCTGACAAATGTGCAATAGACATATGCGCGCCGACAAATTAAAATACAATGTCAAAATCGCACCCACAAAAGCGCGATGACAAGCACAATATAGGGTTAGGGTTGTTGATGATACGATTTTGTCAGTGTGCATTTGTCGGCGCGCTATTATCGAAAATTCATTAGCGATTTTGTCCATCGCAGTTTTGTCGGCGCTCATGTCTATCGCGCATTTGTTGGTGAACTGACTCTCAGAACTAATTTTCATGTCACACTAAGGCATAATGTATTATTTGGGCAGATTAAGTTTAGTATGCTGCATGAACACAGGATTTAGTGTGCTGTATGAGCACAGTATTATGCACATTGGTTTATTTAGTAAACCATGGTTAAGCTCACAATAGCCCAAAGTAATGTATGAACCAAGTCAGTTACTGCTGCCTATAGCACTTTTGTGCATGCCTGGAAACTATATTTCTGCATTATAGACAGCCCTCAATTTATGACCACAAATGAACCCAAAATTTCTGTTGCAAGGCATTAGTTAAGTGAATTTTGCCCCCATTCTGTGACCTTTTTGCCAGTTAACTGAATCACTGCAGTTATTAAAGTGAATCACATAGTTGTTAAGTGAATCCAGCTTCTCTTAGTGACTTTGCTAATTGGAAGTCAGCTGGAAAGGTTACAAATGGTAATCACATGACACTGGGACAATGCAACTATGATAGATACATGCCAGTTATCAAGTGTCCAAATTTTGATCACATGATCATGGATCTGATGCAAGTTGTATTAAAAACTGGTCATAAGTTATCTGGAAGTGAGAATCTTCATTGACACAGTCGTAAGTCACTTTTCCAGTGCTGTTGTAGCTTAAAATGTTCACTAAACAATAGGTTATAAATTGAGGACTACCTGTAGTGAGATGTTAATCTTTTTCTTTAAGCCCGGGGTGTACCTGGAAGTGCTGTTCTTCGCTTTGACTTAGAACTTTTACACTTGGAAGTTGGTGTTCCAGAAGGTTATTTGTTCATCTGGCATGGTGACCCACCACAAAATCTATTTGAAGCCATGGATCTGAATAAAAACGGTGAAGTCCCATCAGAAGAGGTGAGACTAAGCTCTGTTTCAGAAAGAAAGCATCTCATAAAGGATTCATAACTGAAATGATAATTAGATTGGTTCTTATTGCCTAGTCCATTGAATGCATATATTGACAAAAAAGAAAGAGGTCTAAAGAAAGCAACAAGATTTTTACTTCTAGAATATAAGTTGGGGCATTTCCTGATATGAGATGGAGCTTTTAAAATGTTATCTAGTTCCTATAAATATTTGACCTGAATTGTTATTAAACCTACATTGAGGGAAAATTTTATTAGGTCACTCAAGTCTGACTTAATATCTAATTAAACTGATTATTTCATCCTAGCTGCATTATTGCCAGAAAGAAATCACTTCGTTTGAAATGCTGTACATACTGGGAACCCATTTGTAGAAATGATTGATCTATTATTGTCTTTTTTTCTATGTCCATTCTACAGTTCTCCACATTCATTAAGTCCCAGATTGCAGAAGACAAAGGTCATCTGATTCCAGGCATTGATCCAGAAAAAGTAATCACAGACATGTTTCAGAATCAAGACAGGAATAAGGATGGGAAGATCACAGCAGAGGAATTGAAGCTTAAGTCAGATGAGGATCAAGTTAAACATGAGGAACTTTGAATTATAAAGAGTCCCTTTTAAAAAAAATGCTCCCATTTGGTGGTCCTTTCCCTATTTATGGGAGCAAATTGGCCTCTAATCACTGCTATACTGGATATAGGAAGCCAGTAGTTTTTTTTTCCTCATTTGGTTTTGCTTTGACTATATATTATTGGAAATGAGTTAAATGAGAAACAAAACCCAGTGGACTAAATGAATGATGATAAATCTCCCAATTCACTGGTTGCATATCCTTCCTGAAACATTCTTCCATCTCAATTGAATTATGTGTATAGCACATTGTCTTACCCAGAAATCATGACATTAAAACAAACATTCTGCTTGGGATCTGTGCATTCAGCTGTCCAAATCAGGGTTGAATTCACTATCAGAAAACTCAGACTGGCTTATTGGAGCCAAATAAGCAGTATCAGAACTCTGTATTCACTAACTATTTTTAGGTTTTTAAGGGAAACACAACCCAAATTTCTTTTTGGTATAAATTAGAATAAGCAGACATTTTTTAAAAATAGATTCCTGCATGATGCTTAAAGGATTTAATTGGTTCAGTCTTTTCTCATAATTTTATCTTTGAATTCTGCTGTTAAAGGACAGGGTTTTGGATCAATACTAATCTTGAAAATCCAGTGTCTTGATCAGAAGGGCATGATCATAATTTACTTTCCTTAAACCAGCTTTGGTTGTATTTTTGCCTAATGGGGATCTATGATTAACTGATAAAATTAAAATCCTTTAACTGTTAAAATTCTTGAAGCAACCAGTCCACCATAAAAAACTGACTGGTAAAAATAATGTATTTTTATGGCAGGCAATTGGACTGTTAATATCAGTGACTTTGTCGGTCAAAAGCATGTTAGTCTTAATTTGATATCAGTTAGTTACTCAACCTCACTCCAACCCCCAGTACCGCTATATAATAAGTACTAATACGAAGGCTAAAGTAAGTTAGGAAAACCTGTGCACATCCATATCTGAGATACTGAGGTACAGGTTTCAACTGAATCATTAAAATTCTCAAAAACAACATGCAATAATTTCTTTCAAGCAACAAGCAAAAGTACAGGGCACTTATAGTTATATTGACATGTTTTCTGAAGGACAGAACTCATAAGTCCTATTTGTAATGTTTGCACACAATATACAGACAGCTGCATTGACACTCACAAACAATTTCTCCAAGCTGGTGTCTTATAGAAATATATGGATTTCAGTTGTCATGCCTTTTTCTATCTGAGTAACTGATTTTCTCTCCTGCGCTTCAAGTTGTACATTAAGTCATTCAAGAAAGTCCTAACATAGCAGTCACTTGTTTTGAAAGCACTTAGGTCACCAATGGAGCAAATATTTATCATTACACAGAGGGTACAAAATTAAAATGTCTCTTGTGTTTCACCCACCTAAAAATAGTCTAGGGCCCATTATCTTTTACTGAAGAGAACATTCAGAAATGTACAATATCTAGAATTATTTTGAATAAACCATAATGTTAAAGATTGAAATCAGTGAAATCATTACTAAGGTATGTGCCTTTGGACTAACATAAGTCTGAATAGTTTTTTTTTTAATTACAATTGGTTTTTTTTTAATTGTAGCATGTTGCAGTGGTGCTGTGGTAACTTAAAAATTGGATCAATTAAAGGAGATGAAACAAAATAAAATAGGCATACCAAAATGTTCAAAATAAGACATTTGTTTTATTATATTTACATGTCTTTTAAATAAAAAAATGTTGAAAAATTTGTGGGAAAGATGGATTTGGGCCATATATTGTTCAAAAAGTTTTGGAAAATTAATGTTTCATGAAAGCAAGATACAGAACACCAGAAATTCAAAGGTTTGCATACAAATCAAACAAAAATCCTTAAGTTATGCATACATTTTAATTACCAGAGTTAAACTTATTTGTTATACATGTTAGTTTTCATTAGAAGAAGCTCAATAACTACTAGGGCCAATATGTATTAACCTTATTTTAAAGATAGTTTACATTATATCTGGAATCTAAATTCACTTACATATTCAATTTAGAACATGCCCAAATACATAGGATTCCAACAAAGTTACTCACCCAGAAAGTCCTTCAACCCACATTCCACAAGTCATTTGCATTAAAATAGCATCAACAATAATACCAAATTGTTTCCCACAGCAAGATTATTTCAATAATTGCAATGTATCTTAAAGTGGGCTATACCATATTACTACTATTAATTTCTCTTTAGGAGAAAAAAGGAAGTGATAATAGACAAGTCTAATCAATATCACTTCCATATTGTTCTTTTAAGAATATTTAAATAGTCAAATGAGTCTGATTTGACCAAGAAAAAATTGTCTGTTAAATTAGTAGATATCTTGGTACAATTGTGATGCCATTTTAATTAACAATATAGTAAAAGTAAAAATAAGATTAATGTTAGCTGGGCCCTATTCTATGATTATGGAAATTTAAAGAACACTGAGGGGAATATTGCAAAAGGAAACTAGATGTCAAGAGTTAAGGGCGTATACAGAGTTTGGGCAAGGATGAAGTGTAAAATACCATTTACCACATCCAATGTTTCATCTTTTTCCAATACAATATCATAAGCCTCAATGTATTTTTCCCGCCGTTCTTCCACCTGTATGGGATAAAGTATAAATACTTTATTAGTATTAATTTCAACAAACCTGCAGTCTATAGTTTCTCTAGATACTAATATTATGGCAGAACATTTTCTTTGTATGAAATGCCATGAGAAACCCAATATAAATGACTAAAAATCCCACCTCAAAATTGAATTGGAAGAATTACTTCATGGTGCAAAATTAGCCTAATGTTTAAATTATCTTGTTTCTTTCTCATCCCTCCTTTCTGTGGTAACAACTTGCTGATGAAAAGCTCTGAAGAACATGAAAGCTAGCAGACATGTGCCACTGTAGTCATTCTAATCAAAAATCACAACTCGATAATAAATCTAGCTACTTCTATTAATCTCTATTGCTAATAAAATATTTCAAGTCACCTCTTATTATCATCTAGTAGATAAAATTAAAGCTTAGAGACCTAGAGAAGATTGATGCTATTCCATCATTACACTATTGTCCTTTTAGGCAGAACCTATTTATTTGTAAGGTTGGAAAAGACTACAAGGCAGGAACAACATTAAGCGCACAAGATAAAACAGCTCTTACTTTCTAGTGAAACTTGTCATACCCTCCCAAGCCAACCATCTTATATGGAACCCAAATTCTTCTACTTGAAATAGGTACCTTAGTTTACTTCCAGACAAGGCTTTCACCATCTGTTTTAGCCATCTAGATACTCTCAACTCACCCTATCATTAAGGAAGCCAATCCGGAGGATATTCTCCATGTCGGCAACACCATCTGCCATACTGAGGTCACCCATGGAATCTCCAAGCAATAAGATATTTGTTCTTGTGCAGAGTTGCTGGAAATATTCTGTGTTCTTCAGGACTGTGTTGTTCTTGTTGTAGATGTGGATAAGAGGCTCTTTGAAACCTTGCAGAATGCCCTTTGAAGGCAAACATGATGGGTTTATAACACAAAAATGGCAAAATGCACCTTAGAAAACTTCTGTGGACATGCACACCCATAAGAGTATGGAATTTTGATATTGGAAAGATGATAAATAGAAGCTGGCATAACTCTTTTAAGAATAATCTCCCAAATTATAAGATTAAATACCAGGCTTAGATTAAACTGAAGTTTCGTGTCCAAAATCCACTGCTTGAGAACACTTCTGGTGCTTTCAAAGCCTAAGCAGCAAAGGTTCTTTATTAAAAAAAATGGATTTTATTAATAATTCTCTTAAATTGAATTAAAGACATCCCTAAAGCAACCAGATCTATAGGAAGAAAATTAATTTTAACTAAAAGCTGAGAAAAAAATCCAAGCTCTATCTCCATAAAACAGCATTCTTAACATATTTTAGAAATGGCTTTACTAAACATAGTTTGAACAACCTCAAGGATACTGAACTTGAAAAGAATATAACACTGATGGCGAAACTATGGCACACATGACAGCGGTGACACACAGAGCCCTCTCTGTAGGCATGTGTGTTTCCGGCACTCTGGCACGCAGACGTGTGCCTTCCGGTTGGGCACTCTGTGCCTAAAAGGTTTGCCATCACTGGAATGTAATATACCTTTTGTGGATAGCAGTAGCATTTAGACTTACCATATATACCACGTCACAATGCTTTACAGTTCTCTCTAAGCTATTTACAGAGTAATCATAATGCCTCCAACAATCTGTGGTCTCATTTTACCAACCCTGGAAGGATGGAAGGGTGAGTCAACCTTGAGCCTGGTGGGATTCAAACTCCCAAATTGTAGGCAGCCAGCAGTAAGCAGAAGTAGCCTGTAGTACTGCATTCTAACCCCTGCGCCACCATGGCTCTTATACAGGTAATCCTCAACTTATGACCACAATTGAGTTCAAAATTTGTTGCCAAGAGAGACAGTTGAGTTTTTCCCCATATTACAATCTTTCTTGCCACCGGTGTTAAGTCACTGCAGTTGCTAAGTTACCAAGTCTTTAAGTGAAAACTGATTTTCCTTTTTGCTTTGCTTAGCAGAAGGTTACAAAAGGTGATCATGTGATACCGGGACACTGCAACCATGATAAATATGAGTCAGTTGCTAAGTGTCTTAATTTTGATTACATGACCATGGAGATGCTGCAATTGTTGCAAGTGTGAAAACTGTCATAAGTCACCTTTTTTTCCAGTGCTATAGTAACTTCAAACTGTTACTAAATGAACTGTTATAAATTGATATATTCATAAATGTTCTGCTTTAGACAGCAAAGATTGAATATTTAAATATTTTCAAACTATATACTTTTCTATTTCTATGTTCTACTTCTCCATGAAAATAAATAAACCAAGGTCCTTCAAACGGCAGGTGATCAGTCATATAAGCAAATGCTATTTCATACAAAAACTTCTCACACAGGAAAAGAACATGGAGAGAAAAGATGAATCAAATCCTTCCCATATCTTCTGATTTTCTATATAGAATATTTTAATATAGGAAAAGTCATAGCCTCTACAGCCAAAACAGCACAGCACATCCCAACTTTTATCACTTAAAAAAATTAGATCCAAGTGTCTAAGATATTTATTGTAACTGCAGTATTCAAAATTCTGTACATTGTGGCAATGCCTAGAAGTTTGTTATTTATTGGCTCGTGACACCACCTCTGATTCTATAGGAAGCATTTTGAAGATACTTCCATCAGGGTAAAATAGCAGAATCCTTGGAATGCTTCCAGATCAGAGGAGTTGAAGAGGGCAAAAAGAGATGATTCAACTCACATTGTCATCAAAGTCCATATAATTGGAGACCACATTGATGTTAGGGTGGAATACACCGGCCTGATGAATTATTTCCTCTAGCACATCACCTACACCTGCTGAAAAGATGAACAGGGGGACTTTGTTCTCATGCAGCTGGTCAAAGAAAATGTTGAAGCCATCTCTAAGTGCAAGAAAAGAAAGACAACATTAGGCTAATGTTGTGAAATATGGGCATTTATATCTAAACGGCATTGGCAAAGTCCCAATGTTTCTAATAGATTAGCTTAAAAGGGCAATGATTTCCTGAAGAACACAAGTACTGACAGAAAAAAAATGTCCTTTTTATATTATCAACAGTAAACAGTGAACTTGTCCATTCACTTATCAGTTTCTTGGAACAAATAAGGATTGCAGATAAAAAAAGACAAAAGCTTTTGACTGTTAGCTAAACATTAAAACAGGATGTGATTTTCTAAAATATATAAATATATAAAATCGTTAAATCTGTATTTATAAAAGGAAAGCTTTCAAGATAGTACACGTGTGCTTAATTGCAATAGTTCCAGTAAATAAATTGATTGGTTAGTATGGAATGTCAAATTTATAATTTAAATATATTATTTAAACGTACGCTTTGGATGATTTAAACAATGGCTTAAAGTTCTATCAAATGAAAACCCATGTACATAAACATCAGGTGGTAGCAAATCCTTTTCTTAACATGTGAGTTCATGCTGGGTAGGAAATCTTACAATAGATTCGTGATGGCGAACCTATGGCATGCATGCCACAGGTGGCACATGGAGCCATTTCTCAGGCATTGCCTCAGCTGGCAGCGCACATGCACTGGCCAGCTGACTTCGGCCTTTTTTTGAGGCCGTTTTTCACCCTCCAGAGGCTTCCCTGAAGTCACCAAAGTGTAAAAAACTGGCCCCACAGGCGAACCGGAAATTTGGGAATGGACTTCTGGTTTGCTTGCAGGACCGTTTTTTGCCCTCTGGAGCTTTCAGGGAAGCCTCCTGAAGGCCTCTGAAGGCTCTGGAGGTCGAAAACCGGCCCTACGGACAAACTGGAAGTCATTCTTCCCAAATTTCCGGGTTCCCCGTAGGTCCATTTTTTGCCGTCGGAAGGCTTCAGGAAAGCTCCCAAGGCCTCCAGAGGGAATCTGGGGGGGTGGGGGGAAGCTGTTTTCGCCCTCCCCAGGCTCCTAGAAAGTCTGGAGCCAGGTGATGCGAAAAAAACCACAGCAAAAGCGGGGACAGGTTGCTGATCATGTGCATGCGTGCACGCTGGGGAGGGCGTTTAGCATTATGGGTGTGGCACACCAGCACATGACCCCCCTGTGCTCCCCCCCCCCCGCTTTTGGCATGGCAGCCAAAAAAGGATTGCCATCACAGCTATAGGTAGTTCTCAACATCCAACCATTTGTTTAGTGATTGCTCAAAGTTATGACAGCATGGAAAAAATGTCTTACAAATGATTCTCATAGTTAAAACCATCATAGTATCTTGGCAATCTATTAGATGTGCAATATTAAAACTTAAAACTTTTGGCCACTTTTTATATTTAATTCCATATGCAAAATTCCATCTTCACATAACTGGGGAATATTTGATACCAAGAAGAAATCATTGTAATTATACTTGGATAATTTACCTCTTTCTTGAATTGATTTTGTATCCAACATGCAAATTTCATACCTGAGTTTAACATCTGATTCTTTCACTATTTGGGCAATATCATTCTTCAGAATCTTTTCCTGGGACAGGAGGTTATGGGCTTTAGTCCACCTGGAAAACATCAGTGTCAGGTGCTCTTGTCAGCGGAGCTAATTCACCCACCTTCTAAGCAACCAAACACACCCCTCCCCAAATTCCAGCCTGCAAATTGTTTTGGGACATCTTTAGTACAATGCTCACCATTCAATCATGAGGGGGAGTTTGTCCTCCATAGTCCGATAAGGGTCAATTTCAATAGGATAGTAATGATGGAGTAAATCTTTCAGCTGCAGTTTGGGCAGAATCAACACATTTGTTCAAAGAAAAACAGATTTTCAAAGCTGATAAATATCACTGAATTATAAGGAGTTTTAAAATTGGAACACTGGTATTACCTTTCTCTATATAATTTACATGGAACATTAGATAATGTTAATAGATTGGCCACTGCTGAAAAGGTTTAATCTCTGGCACCATTTTAATAACATTTACTAGCAGGCAAAACTGGAATCTCCAAAGCTGATTTTAAGTTACATGATGATTCTCATAAGTATCAGCAGTCACCTTCACATCAACTGATTCCAAATTCAGTGAAACTTTAAAAAACGAACTCCCATTTTCCAAACATGGTATAAAAATGGAAAGAACGTGAACTGCCCCAATATACTCTTTTAGCAATTGAATTCTTAATACTTGAAGTTTCCAATCTTCAAAAAGAGTCTCATGCATTAAAACAGCAAATTTTTCTCTAGCTAAAAAAAGCCTAAAAGAAAAAAATAATAATAATTCCTAGGGTTCCTGATAGCAGGTCATGAATATCAGTTTGGATTTTAATTTGGATATTTGCTGAAGAATTCCTAGAAGCTCATACCTTTTTTCTGCCTTCTTCACTGATGACCCGACAGTTATCTATGATATCTGAAGAGATACAAGCAGATTTCTAGAAACTCTTATACACAGTAATGCTGATTCTAAATTTATTTTGAACATGCGGTGTTTTAAAAGCATGTTCTGAGTTTTCAAATAAAAAGGATTAATGCAAATCAATATGCAGGTGGCTATATACTATGCAAAACCAGAATTGTAACTGGGGCATAAAATCTAATAACTTTAAACTGAATGTTAAAAAAACGATAACTATGTTTATTACTAAAAAGCAAGTTTCTAGTTTCTGAGCCTGTAAAAATAAGAATGAAAATTGTGTATACTTCCTAGTTGAAAAAAAAATTAGACAAAAGTGCCAGAGAGTAGTACTTTAGACCTGTGTAAATTATTTATACATGCAAAGTTTCCTAACAGATTATTATTTTCCAGATAGCAGTGCTTCTCACTTTGTGAAATCATATTTTCCAACACTTATTATATATGAAAATTTTAAATCAGATCTATTTTAGATTATGTTGAAATAACAATTAGATTACATTAAATAGAATGTGTTCTATCAATCAAGAATTACATCCTAGTTAAGAATGAGTGCCTTAATCACAATTTTAAAATTTAAATTTAAATTAAATTCATTAAGCTAAAACCATATTTCAAAATATTATTTCAACTGGGCAAAGGGAATTCTCTAAGGAAATTCTCTCCTCCACCTTAGAAATAGGCAAGAAAGAGACTGGAATAGCTAAGGGATCACATGATTTCTTTTTTTTTTTGCACTCCAAACCAGTCGTGGGTTTCAAAATATTTTACTACCTATGATGTGGGTGTGGCCTATTTTGTGGATGTGGCTTGGCGGTCATGTGACCGGGTGGGTATGGCCCACTTGTATAATGTGGTGAAACTCATTTAACAACCCTCTTACTTAGCAACCAAAATGTTGGTCATAAGTTCTCTTTCTTTCCTTCCTTCCTTCCTTCTTTCTTTCTCTTTCTATCTTTGTCTCTCTCTCCCTTCCTTCCTTCCTTCCTTTATCTTCTTACTCTTTCTCTGGAATCGATGTGCTGGCCTTTGACAGTGGTTGCTCTGGGAGTACGCTCTGCCAGCAACTGGGCCACAACCATAGAGCATATTCCCAGAGCGGTCACTGCCGGAAGACTCGGCAGACTACTTCTGTGGTTTGGAAGCCGCAGAAAAAGCCAAGCTGGGATGGCGGCGGAGGCAGTGCCCTGGCTCTGCAGGGAGAGTTGGGCCAGAGCATCGTGAGGCTGGGAGAGGAACAGCTGCTCGATAAACTCCCTCTCCAGCTGTGCAGAGCACCATTCACTGACCTCGGTGCATTCCAAAGCCACCAAGCCTCGGGAGATGGGGGCGACGAACAGGTGGTCACATGGCTTGGCGATACCCCTAGGTCAGTGAATGGTGCTGTGGTCAGCTGGAAAAGGGGTTTGCTGGGTGGCTGCTCATGAGCGTGGTCACTTCATGGCTGCTGTGTTGCGCTGCTTTGACAGCGCAACACAGCCATTCACCCCTGTTCCCGGGTGTGCCCGGCTCTTCGGGAGCCCACTCGCAAGACAGCAGCTGCTTGGCAACCCCCCTCTCCAGCTGGGCACAGTGCCACTCAGCAACTTAGCGGTATCCCGAAGGCGTCAAGCAATGCGAGCGCCTTTGCCTGCTAGGTCAGTAAGAGGAGCTCTGCCTGGATGGAGGAGGGGTTGTCCAGGGGGCTTATTTTCAGGGAGGGCTTATATTTTTGCCCATCTGAAACATGTGACTGGCCTTATTTTCAGGACATGTCATATTTTGGGGGAAACGCGGTACCAGATATAATTTATTAGACATAATTACATAATTCTGCACAATTTAGTGCCTCTTTGATTTTGGCTTGCTGGGAAATATGATAGAAACTGACACAGTATGTTGTGATTTGTTTGTTAGATTCTGGAATAAATATCCTTATCCATCAGGACTTACATTCTATTTATCAATAGACACATAGTGTAGTCCGGTTGAATACTATGGGATGACCAGCTGAATTCTGGAAATTGATGATTATGAAAGGGAATGACTAGATGGATCTAGAAATTATGAACTCATCTGTAGGAGAGTGAGCTTTTAAAAAGCACTCTAGAACAATTGTAATGGCCCTGACAAGATGCTCAGGTGTGTTGAGGTTGATGCTAGCTAGATCCAGGCATTTGTTAAACAGGTCCATCTAACACCTATTTTGTTGATCTCTGGTTGCCAAGCAAAGGTATTTTCATTATCTTACACCTTTAATTGACTATACACTTAAATTGTGTCTTAAAGCCGCTTTGATCTCTCTGGATATATTTTCAAAGTTGTAAAAAAGTGTTTTACTTTTTGCTATTTATAATTGCAGTTATGGCAGCTGGATTTTGTTGCTTTGTTTTCACTTTGGGTTTTTTTTTTTTTTGTATGGATGGATATGTATCTTTCTCTTTCTTTCTCTCTCTCCTCCTCACACACATCTAACCCTTCACACACACCCCAAAAAAACCTAAAATTTTATTTTTTAAAGCATTTTGCACCCAGGGAAAGTCAGAATAAGGCATACCAGCCACACACCACCTCCACTGACTTTGAAGTCTTTCTCTCGTGCTGCCCAAACCCCTCGGCACTCTTCACCTGCAGTTGCACCTTCAATCTCGCACCCGTGTTGGATATACAGTGGTCCTCCTGGAGGGGCAGCTGAGAGGCACTTTCCCCCACCCCCTGAATAGCCCGTAGGCTGAGGAAAGTGTGAGGGGAGAGTGGAACTGCTCTTTTTTTCAGTGGGCCAGAAGGAGGCGAGGAGGTATTCAAATGTACGCCCGATTTCCGCTACTGGAACGGGTGTATCGGTACAGACCAGTAGGAACCCACCATTGCTCCAAACATATGTAACATGAGAGTACAAAATAGCCTGGACAAGGTTTAGTCATACCCTTGTCTGTCTAAGTTCCTTTGGCTCCAATAAGGCATTATAGTTAAAAAATATTTATACATATATAAGATAAAGTACTATTTCAGTAAAATGGTGCTTAACCATTAAAACCTGGATCACCCTGGTTATAATTATCTTATATTAGCCAAATTATAATTAGATTGGGGTTAGGATATCATGTGAATATACTCACATATACAGTGTACCAATGACTTACTTAAAAGTGGCCTAAAGATCAGGAGCAATAGGAAGAAAAACATAAAAAAAAATAATTTGAGAAGCTTTTACAAGCCATCTTGTAAAGAATGAGATTGAAGCCAAAATTTGGGAAAACACCAAGAAAAAGAGAAGGAAAACCAACAAGGAGAAGAATATTTTTTTTCAAAAGAGAATTGACTATTTAAAAAGGCCAGAAATTACACTCACTGTGCGAAGTAGGACAGCGCTTCCCATTGAAGCCAAACCGAGTAAGGGTCATGTCAAAATCAGAAATGACCTGGATGAACAGAAAAGAAGACTTAGTAATTTAGCAAGGAATATTGGGTTGAGCTGGCATCCTTCATCACCATACAACAGAGCCACTTAACAATTAGGTCTCTATATCAGGGATTTACAACTTATTCTACAAAAGCTTTGATGCAACATTCAAAATTAACTGCAATTAATTTTAAGTTACATTTAGTTTTGTCCCGGTCCTCTGCCTACTATTGTTTTATGCTGGTGAAATTGTTAGAATTGTTAGATATCCTGAAAAGAGGTGGGAAAGAAACTATAAAAAGAGTCACATACCTGGAGTCTTGCTGCTCCACCTTTCCTGAGTGCTGAAACTATATTTTTTACATGTTCGGGATTCTTCATCCGGACAGTTATTTTCTGCAATTCAGGTACCTTTGGACAGATATAGTATGCACAGCAATTATATTTTAGAACACAAATATCATTTGTACAGTTGATAAAAATCATAAAAACTTAAATGCATAAAATGTATATAAAAATAAGTCCACAATTAAGATGCATGGAAGAACAGGTAAAAAATAGCAAAAAAGGAAATTTCCACATGTTTCTATTCCCAGTACTTTGGTTTTGAAATCTGCTATGAGATTATCATCACTTGTGACCAGTTTGGAATGCTGAAAAAGCAGGAACATCATGTAATAAAGAGAGCCCCCTATAGCTAATTAGTAAGGGAATGCAAACACAATTATTCAAGTCAATGTTCATAGTCTAAATTATGACAGCTTTGGAAAAGAAAAAAAAAACAATTTGGCCTCTTTCACAAAATTAAAATAAACATAAATGTCTAGTCCTCTTTCTACAAACTCCAATATGTTTGTTAAAAATGTTGGCCTGACTGTTTTGAAAAATAGTGACTGTTGGTATGAATGTTTTCTGCATTTTCTTTCTACACAATTTCCTTTGGAAATATGGTGACAGTCAGGTACTTTCCTCAATATCTGCCAAGTACAGGTTGCTTTGTAAAGCTTTATGTATGCATATGGAAGTGAACAAAAAATAATTCATTTTGATATATAAGCTGGAAAGGGTACCTCTAAGAATTTTGATTCATACTGTTAATTATATGGTAAGTAAGAAAAATCAAGGCAGGTAGCTTTATATAGAGATTGTAAACTAGAATTAGGTTCAGTGAGAAAGTTGCCTAGGAAACCCATCAAAAAGTTCAGGTAGTAAAAAGCAGAATAAGGAAAATATTGTGAATGGGAAAATTCCCTGTTCCCATGCCTAGTATTACAAACTAAAATAGCAGATTTTTTTTCTATAAATAAAATATAAAACCTGTTGTTTGCGCTCCTTGTTTCTCTAACCTTTCAGTCCTACATTCTCAGCCTACAATCTTTCAATCAACTTCACCAATCTCTTAAATACTCTAACATCTCAAATAATCACATCACTAATACCCAAATCCTTTTTTCCAGTTCTGCACCATCACATCTGTAGCATCTAAAGAAAAGCTTAGATTTTCTGTATTGCTTCCCCAAATTTCCCAATTAATCCCAAAACAATCTTCCTTACATATAGCAATAGCAATAGCAATAGCAATAGCATATTCCTAACCCTAACCCTAAACTAAATCAGCTAGCTGTACCTGACCACACTTGTAAATGGACTGTGTGCTCTCTCCGTGTCTCTTCTCTCTATATATCAATGATTGCATCTCAAAAGATCCCTTTGTTAACATACTGAAGTTTGCAGATGATACAACAGTGATTGGTCTCATTCCAGACAATTACGAATCTGCATACAAACAGGAGGTTGAACAACTAGCCTTGTGGTGCAACCAGAACAATCTTAAACTAAACACACTCAAACCCGTACAAATGGTGATAGATTTTAGGAGAAATCCTCCTATACTATCACCTCTTACAATACTAGACAACACAGTATCAACAGTAGAGACCTTCAAGTTTCTAGGTTCTATCATATCTCAAGACTTAAAATTACACCTAACATAAAAATGTATCAAAAGAGCACAACAAAGAATGTTCTTTCTGCACCAACTCAGAAAGCTCAAACTGCCCAAGGAGCTGCAGATTCAGTTCTACAGAGGAATTATTGAGTCTGTCATCTTCACTTCTATAACTGTCTAGTTTGGCTCTGCAACCAAACAAGACAGACACAGACCTCAATGGATAATTAGAACTGGATAAAAAACAATTGCTAACAGCATGCCTTCCACTGAGGACCTGTATACCACATGAATCAAAAAGAGGGCTGTGAAAATATCTACAGATCCCTCACATCCTGGACATAAATTGTTTCAACTTCTACCCTCAAAATGACACTATGGGGCACTGCACAGCAGAACAACTAGACAAAAGGATAGTTCCCGCCCCCCCTGAATGCCATCACTCTGCTAAACAACTAATTCTCATAACACTGTCAAATTATTACTAAGACTATATTATTATTATCATTATACAATTGTATCACAGCGGCCAGTTGTTTCGCCGGATTTGGCATTGGTTACTAGTCGGTCCCCACCCAGGGGCCTAGGACGTCGTAACGTATTTTCGTAATATGCATGCAGATCCAAGCAGTGTGGCTTTTTGCATTTGACTGATGGTGATTTTGTCAATTTTTAACTGTTTTAAATGTAATTCCAGTGCTTTTGGAATAGCACCCAGTGTGCCAATTACCACTGGAATTACCACTGGAATTACCACTGCTGGTTTGTGCCATAGTCGCTGAATTTCGATTTTTAAGTCCTGGTATTTTGCGTTTTTTTCATGTTCCTTCTCGGAACATGGTATTGCAATACTCACCTGGTATTGCAATATCTATGATTGTAACCTTGTTTTTCTCAACCAGTGTGATGTCTGGTGTATTATGCGCCAGTATTTTGTCCGTTTGTATAGGGAAATCCCACAAGATCTTGACCATCTGATTTTCGGTGACTTTTTCAGGCTGATGTTCCCACCAGTTTGTTGCTGTTTTAATATTAAAATTTTTGCACAAATTCCAATGGATCATTTGCACTACTGAATTGTGCTGCAATTTATAATCAGTCTGTGCGATTTTTTTACAGCAGCTGAGTATGTGATCAACAGTTTCATCAGCTTCTTTGCAAAGTCTGCATTTGGCATCATCAGATTGTTGATGATGATGATGATGATGATGATGATGATGATGATGATGATGATTATTATTATCCTTCCTATTACAGTACTTATCTCCTCCCACTTATGACTATAACTATGCTGCTTGTATCTTTAAGATTTATATTGTTTTATTTGTTTCCTAGTATGATTTAATTGCTTATTAAGTAACCTATGACTATCATTAATTGTTGTATCTTATGATTTTTGATGAATGTATTTTTTTTCCTTTTATGTACACTGAGAGCATATGCACCAAAGACAAATTCCTTGGGTGTCCAATCACACTTGACAAATAATTCAATTCAATTCAATTTTATTCTATTCTTCACAAATTGCACACAGTCTGAATCTGTAATACACACTTTATCATCTCAAATCAGATAAAAAATAACAGGTTTGAATTTACCATTAAATCTACTCAGATTATTCTCAGCTTCAGATCTCTATTTGCAATGGACAGAAAATAAAATACAACCTGTAGACTGGGCTGAGAGAAAGTGTCTCACCTGCAGTCCATTAGTAAAACGCTGATGGACCTGAATCTGGCTTTTTAATTATTATATTAAACGCACTTTCAATTTCATTTACTATAATCAGTAAATGATTATCAGTAAATTTCTGGACTCTGATAATTCACTGAAGCACTAAAGTCTAAATCACACAACCAACTAAACTAAAGCATATCTGTTTAATCTGTACCTGTGGGTCTGTAAACTCAGGCAAACTGAAGTAAGCTATCCCTTGGACAATTACCCACCCATACACTTTACTGAGAGAAAATCTTGATTCTACCCAAATGAATCTGATCATGCAACTGCCACATCCTACTTGATGCCACCTGGTGTGTTGGAATACAAATCTCATAATTTACATTGCCATATTCAGGCCACAGCACAGCAGTTAATCGACAGCAAAGGTACAGAAAAGTCTAACAAAACCCGCGGTCATCCAGTGACCCTCGGGATCTATGAACTATAGCGTGCTGGCTTGGGGAAGAGTGAACCGCCATTATCTCAGTATGCCTATACCAGCCTTGCCCTACCGCGTTCCCCGTCAACTCTATTGGGGACATCCAGACGAAACCTGGATGTAAAGGCAAGATTTGCTTTCCCCTTCGCTCTCCAAACTTTGTCTCGCCAGCCATTAAACACCAAGGTGGCTTTTTTAACTGCATCGTCCGCAGAAAGGGCCAAAATATCACACGGGCGCTCCTTACAAACCCCTCACCATGTCTCCGGTTCTACGGCGGCTGAGCTGCAAGCAGAAGGGCCTCTGTCCGGTTCTTCTCAGGAAGGCCGAGGAATGCAGAAAGTGAACGGCCGCCAGGCGAGTAGAGCTTCTCTAGGCAGCGGAGGCGACTCCTCCCGTACTCGTTAACTAAGCGCCTGAAACCCGGGCAGAGGTTTTTATCTTAACCGGGTCCCGAAAGGCCACAGCTCTTCCTTTTTCTCCTGTTCCCTTCTCCGTCAACGGGGGAGGAGACGCCTTGCATCAGCCCCTCCTCCCTCCTGAAGTGAGGCGGGTTGCCTGCAAACAGTAGATACGCCTTCCCTCCCAGCAAAAGTTTCTGAAAATAGCCGATGCGTTATTAGGCTTTAGTTATTTTATTCCTGGCAAACTCAAAAGACGTGCTGTCCGTTAAAACACTACAAAATGGCTTTAAAGGAATCTTGCTATTTTAAAGATAGTTTGACAGTCGGTCTCTCTTGTTAAAAATAGTATACTTCTTGTGTGACACGTATATAGCTTTATTGATCCTAGAGAAAAGTAATACTTCTAATTAATAACTTCTGATATCGATCCTGCTCTCAAAGTGGGGGATTTAAAGTCAATTCATTTAAGTACCAGAGATTAATTGCATCATACCCTTGTTTTTTTTTATTTTAAAAAATCCCTTCTTTTCCCTTTGACACATTAGGGCAAGATACAGCCCTTACTTATTCAGGGGCAAGGAAAATATTTTTGCCGCTTAACAATTTGGCAATTTGGTAAGAGTTTTGAAAACGTTTGAAAAGTATCCATGGAAAAAACTGTGGGACCCCAGAGTTAGTACATTGTAGTGCTCATTTAGGGGATCATCCACAAAGCTTCTTTACCTGATCTTACCAATTGTTGATGACATGCCTCAAGCTGAAGCCTCCATCCAGGAAGCACCCTGTCACTAAAACAGCATAAAAATAGATACAGCAGGAAAGCAGTGATTTCTAGCAGCAACTGGAATAAGCCTTTTTCTCTGCATTTTATATTTCATTGGGGAAGCCAAAGGAGGTCAGTGAGCTCTAGGGCTCCAATTGGCTTGTTTCCCCAAACACCACCCTGAAAAGGGAGTGCCTCTATTTTAGCTGCTGGGGAAAGAAGAGCTTTGCCTGACAACTCGAAGATTTGGGTGGGGGCAGGGGGAGAGGAGGGTGGGGGTCTGGTAAAAATACCAATTTTATAGAAGTTTCATAAGATAATTATTGGTGCCAGTAACTTTTGCTTACAACCCCATGATGATCCATTCCCTTATCTCTACATCTGCTAGAAAGCAAGGCTGTCACATTTTCTAACTGTGGGAGAAGGACTGCTATAGGTATGGTAGATTTCCACTTTCCTTTGATATGGAGAACAGTATGTTGCTGGACTTATAAGTAAGAGCTTGACTGACTTGGACCAATCCCATTCTCTAGCTGAACTTAAGAGAATCACTATTGTAGGGGGGAGGGAATCAATCTTATCTCTAATAAGGTACACAATAAGATGTTCCCACTCTCCTTAAGCTCTTACAGAAAAAGATAAGACTCTATATGCAATAAATATGAATACATTCAACTAGGACTTTAGCATCCCTCTGAAAAATAAAAGGCCATCAATACTTGGTCAAATGTAAAATTTATTAGTGTGTCATATCTGAATTGCATGTTCATGTTATATGCTGTGTCTACATTTAAATAAGCCAATTTATTGATTAAATTTATATGGCTCACATTTTACTATCCAATTACAGCTATATGTTTATTATTTATCATATGATGAGAACATAAAAGTTGTGACAGACATTCCTGGACATACCTGTGATCCAGTGCTGCAGCATCAACATTCAGTCCTTTTCTGCTGTCATGTGATCACATTTTGGGCACTGGGCAGTTGGCCCAAATTTGTGGCCATTTGTAGCATCTCAGTGCTTTTAACAAAGTTTTTTCCAAAATAATCAGCATATGCTTTGATGTTTTTTGTAAAACCAGCCTGTAGTGAATAATGGGTATGCTTAATAACTGCAGCAAAAAGGTTGCAAAATTGGGCTGAACAGACCTCATTACAATCATAAGTTAAGGAATACCTGTAAACAGGATGACTGTATTGCCTATAATGATAGCTATCTCTGCTACTCTATTGCTGGTAGCTTTAATTGTTTTTAATTATTGAATGCTATGTTAGCTTTTTATGATTTTTATTGTACATCAGAGTCACATTCTATCAGATGGCCTCTATATAATTGTGATATCTATCAATCAACCACCAAGAACTAGCATTAGAGAGGAAAGCCTATTTTCATACATGAAAATGTTCTCTCGTGTTCATCTGAACTTTTACCTAAAGTCGCTTTCTATCCAATAACTGTAACAGGACTGTATACTATACAGCTAAGAAGTATTCAAGACAAATTGCAGACTGGGTTGAGAAGTTATATCAACATCTTTATCTTAAAATTGTCCTATCAAACAACTTAAGCTCTATGGCCTTACTGCCACAATCAATGCCAAGAATTATCCATTTTCAACAGTAATGTTTCCAGAGACACTAGTCAAGTTTGAAAACATGGATAGTGTTTCTTTACTTATCTCTGACTCTTGTTGGCCTGTCATATTTTTTGAGAGGTTATTTCTCCATCTCCATTCTTACATAGATTCATCTGTAACTCTGTCTTAAATGCAGTTCTGTCTTAAGTTTACAGCTGGAGAGATCCTACGCTAATACCATTAACTAAAAGGTATTTGTGCGTTTATTTATTTTTCTTATTCATAATCATCTGTACAAAAGACAAGAAGGAAAAAGTGGTAGATGCTATGTCCACATAACATGCAATTACTATATTGAACTGAATCCAGTTGCTTAATTTTTCCAAAACACTAAACTATTAGTCATACTGATTTGTACAATGACCCAGATATTAGCCATCCACGTTCTAATCCAACATATTATAGCCCACCATTGCAAGGTTCGTAAATTTTGTAAGCAAGTTTTATATAAACTCAGCTAATGTTTTTATCCACCATAAAATTTTGTAAAGGATAGAAAAAGCTTTGTGTAGAAGTAGCTTTAATGCATTTGATATTTTCACTTTTCTGTGCAACTTAAAGATGGTTAATTAAAATATAAATGATGGTAATTGGGCAATTAGAAGAAATATCTGCATCCCTCCTTTTCAATTGTTCAGTTTTAACGAGTATAACTACCAATTCAATGGTTTCTATACAGGAAATTATTTCTCCCTAGCTGTAAACCAAAACAATATTCTGGAGAGAGATTATGTTTTTAGAAGTAAAAATATTAAATTGGAGCTCATGGCCATTATATATAAATGAAAGGACTGAATAAAACTCACAAATTCAGCATTATTTAGCCTAGTATAACATTGTAGAATAGAATACAATGATTTGTCTTAGACTATGTGTAAACCAAGTCAAAACCTGTAATTCCAAATCTGATTGCACAACCATGTTTTAAGGAACTTCTGGAAAAATGGTGGAGCCAGGGCCAGCCTCACCTGAGAGGGGAAACAATATCTCTGAAGTTCTACCAGATATAAGTTCTTCGCAGGCAGGCTTCAAAACATACTTATTCTGCCAAATATAATGGAATGGGCAGAGGTAATCTGATAGAGGTGGTTCCTCATTTTACCCATGCCAAGAGGGATTTTAAAGATCAAAAGAGGCATACAAGTTCAACATTGCTATTTTCAAGATACGTCCCTTTCTAGGGACATTCTATTATTGAAGGGACACAGTGGCTCAATGGCTAAGACTCTGAGCTTGTTGATCTGAAAGGTTGGCAGTTAAATCCCTAGTGCTGCATAATGGAGGGAACTCCCATTACATGTCCGAGCTTCTGCCAATCTAGCAGTTCAAAAGCACATAAAAAATGCAAGTAGAAAAATGGGGACCACCTTTGGTGGAAAGATAACAGTGTTCCATGCGACTTTACTGTTTAGTCATGCAGGTCACATGACCATGGAGGTGTCTTCGGACAGCGCTGGGTCTTCGGCTTTGAAACAGAGATTACCACCACCCCCTAGAATCAGGAACAACTAGCACATATGTGCGAGGGGAACCTTTACCGTTACCCTATTATTGAAAGCACTGAGGAATCTGGTAAGGAAACATCTCTGAAAGGTTAATTCAGTTGGTCACGGGTTGTCTAGTATATCCTACCTTTTTTTTCAAGGTTCCTTTTCTTCTACTTATTAATTTTCAGCTATGATCATCTTCCCTTCTTCACAGCTAAATACATCTCAAAAGTGGAACACAAACAGTAAGGTGTAATATTCCAAGTCTGTTATTGCTGAACAGAATGGAACTATCACTTCCCTTGTTTTAATGTTTTGATTTTTAAATTTTTGTTAATATCTCAAGAAGTTATTTTTAATTTAAAGATTTTTCTATTGGCTTTTTCCTGTCATAGTTTTAAACTATGTTTTCTAGAATGAATAGCTTCAGAATTAGGAAATAAAGATATTCCTATTTGTTGCCCTTACATTGGTTAGTTTGTCTTCATTCTATAAGAGACAGTTGAGATATGAATAAAATAACAAGAATCTTCTTTTTGTACTATTTAACAATTCGGTGATAACTGATATTGAAGGATAGGAACTTTTGTGCTGAAAACATATCCATGAATAATTTTAATAAGAGAGGAACAAAAGATATAGAGAAATAAAATGTTTATTGAATTAGTCTTTAGTTTTACACAATGTAATATAGCACATAATGAATTGCATTTAAAAAAATAAAGTTTAGAGGCCAGCATAGCATCAAGAGTATTCTGCCTGAACAAGGTGAAAATTCTGCATTGTAGTCTGAGAGCTAACCCGTTTATTGAGGAACAGACCAGATGAAAATTAGGATCATAACAGGAAAATGAAATGGGAAGTTATTTTATGAATTCCTGATCCATTATGAATTCTTAGGATAAATTATTTTATATTTTATAACGTGTTATATTTTTACTATGTTTTTTCAAATTCAGAGGAGGCCATAAGTTAAGAAATCCATCAGTATCAGCTTGGCATACAACTGAGCATCAATTTATGTCATTAACAGATTTAAATCCTTTCCCAGAATTGTAAGAGATATTGATGGGGGAGAAAATTAGGTTTAAAATTTGCTACTTATATACTTCCACAAAACATTTTACAGACCAGCTGATACTGCAAAACAGGAAAACTCTCCACCTTCTCCTTAGTCACTCTTCCCACATCAAGTGTCATTTGCACAATGTGAGTCTAAGATAGAAAAGAGCTATTCTTTTGTAGGAATTCTTGCAAATGGCTTATTATCATACTGTTAAGAATGATTAACAACATATTTCTAATGTTTTTTGTTGCAGATGTTATAGTAATAATAGATTGCCATAACAACATTGTATTAATATATGTAGTTACTTTTTTTGTGAAAATTGAGCCTTAGTGAAACAGAGACACAAACACAAAATAGGAGGTCCAATATCTGAAGAGGATATTGCCTATTAATATATCCTTCAGACACTATTACTCTAGTAATACTGCCCGTTTATTATTTTAAAAAATCTATGATACTTCTTTAGATCATAAAAGGCAAACTTTTGTTGAACCATATATTTTTTCAATAGAAATGCAGCTCAAAAAATATTGTCTCCTAAGACTCTATCTAGCTTTGATGTCTGCCTGTCTTTGAACATCTCCACTGCAATAATTTGAAATAGATTTTGTCCATAAAATGATTGTCATACTAAATAAGAATAAGAAACCACATGCAAACCAGAGTTGTGCTTTCAGACCAAAGGAACAAGTTAGTAGCTTAATAGCCAGACATCAAGACATTCTGACATTTGATGCTACGTATTATACAAGGTGACTGCTTTCCATGCTGCTCTTACCTCTTCATACAAACTGAAATTTCCAAGCAAGGCATGTAAATAGCTAAAGTGACTGCATTCACAAACAACCAAAGTGACTCATAACTAAAATTGTACAAATCTTATCAGACTAAACAAGCATTTTGAACAAGCATTTTAATTAATATAGTCAACAGATTATTTGTGCTAATATTAAGCACAATATTTAGCAAAATATTTGCAATGAAGGCAATATATACTACTATAAAGATTTCAAATGTGTTTAATTTCAGGTAATTGAAATTTTGTCAAGGTTGTCATTACTAAATAAATAACAATTTCAAATACCACAGCTATAGCTATATTATATGATTAAGGGGAATACTGAGAGATCTAAGAAAAATAACAAATTGAAAAGGTACAATTTTCATTTAAACAGTTTAAAATTTTGCACACAAATGTGTCTAGGCTTGGAGTTAGATTATGTTCTTAAGAAGCATACTTAATTAGTACTTCAGATAATAATTTTGAGGAAGGGAGTTTATACCCTGCAGCTTTGGAATGTCAAAAGATTTCCAGAAGATAAATTGCTTTCTGAAGCAGCTATTACACCATAAAAAAGTGGCTGGTAAAAACATAGTATCTTTAAGGCAGGCAAGCGGCATAACTTGATTGTTAATGTCTGTGACAGTGTCGCACAAAAACATGTTAATTTGATATTAGGATTGTTACTTCAGCCCACAAGATTAATCCTGCCCCCCACTCACTGTACAGCTATATAATAAAAAGAAGTATTAGAAGAGCAAAGATAAGTTAGAAAAATCTGCACACATGCAATTGAAACACTTACCCCAGTATCTCAAACATGAATTAGGTTTCCTGCTAAATTGGAAAACAGCATTGGTCAGTCTGTAATTGTTTTTTATATTTTAAAAAATGTGCTTCTAAAATTTAAGTAAGTCATTGTTATTTACCAGTCAAATACCATCAATAATAATATTGCCCAATACATGATTCTCCCATACTGAGTTTATCTATTTATCTCATCTTAGTCCTCCCAAAGATAAATCTAGATTTATTAAAAGAAAAATTAATAGATGAGAAAAGTAGACAGATGAAGTCTACTATTTCTCCTTCTCAGAAAATAATTAGATGAAGAAGCCAATTCTTTTTCTGAGTATTCTACTTGCAGATCATTTGATGATCGCCTGCATCTGATCTAGATTTTTCTTAAAACTTTCTTAGACATTGTCATCACTGCATCTTTATATTTCTGACACAAAGCAAAGAGAAAAAATTAAAAGATGTTCTACCTAGCCAGAGATGGTTTCTGGAGTAATTTATTTCAATCATTTGAAGAGACAGAATAAATAATGTAAATATATATTCAGGTTTTTAGAAAAAGAAGTAAAAGATAAGTAATAAATGCAATATTAATAAATTCCATAAAAAAATACTTCAGGATATCATGTTACGTTTTTAACACATTGAGACATATACCTATGATGCAGAATAATTTGTAAAATAAAATAAAATATTATATTGGATCAACAAGCATACATTAAATATTGCCTAAATGCTTCATATCAGTTTGCCTGCCTGAACAACTCTATAGCATTCTAAAACCTAAGTTTAGTCCAATAAAAATACATTTCTTTCATCTGGATATATTCTCTATCTTCCATTAAACTATCAGAAAGAACTTTAAATAAAATAAGACTCTGCTTACTACCAGACTTGTGGAGAAGACAAAAAGCAGCAAATAATTTATATCATGAATTATCTTGGGTGAAAATAAACTTTATATGCTGCCATATAAATATCTAAATATAATTAGAATATGGGAGTTATGGGTTATTAATGTCCAGAATAATTGCTCAGGCAAATTTTCTACTCAAAATTGAAGCACCCACTGTCCACATAAAGAATGGTGTATCACTTTTTTTGATTGTCAAAGATAGATCAGATGGTAGTTAAACTTGTCCAGATATTGACACCCGAGTTTACAGCTTTAATCTTTCCACGTGGAACTCACAAATATTTACTATGAATTAGGATCTTTTTGGTCATTTAATTCATGTTTTAAGGCCACAATTCTGAACCAATTAAATAAAATTCATTAATGAAAAATCTGTGTGGCAATTAAATAGCAGAATGATCATTACTAAAAATAATAGTGATCTCCTCAAACAACTCAGGCCATTTCCATTTTATGAGTGACAATTATTATTAGATTTACTATTTAGCAACTTCAAGTGCTTTTAGATAAATACAGTTTTAAAGTATTTATAATCATGGAACATGTTGAAGCTCTTAGAAAGTTTGTGCTTTATTCCTTTTGTAAACTTTACTACTACTGCACACCTCCAAATTTGACAGAAATAAGCAGATTTACAGCAGATTAAAAAAAGGAGATACCTCTGCAAAAGCAGATAAAAATATTTTTAAGAAAATCATGAAATGGTGTTTTCCATACATACCAGCAATTTACAACAAACTAGAATATTTCACATGAGCTGTATAAATGTTATAGTGGGATGAGGTGATCCAATACACAAAAGTGAGTCCTACAAAAAATGTAATGAAAAAGCTGTGCTAAATCTTTGTACTACCTGAACGCATTCACAAAGTGCAAGAACAATTATTTTGTTGGACTCGTATTTGTGGAGAAACCAACAGGCTCTAAGCATTTTATATGTCTGCCTACCTCCATATATATGGCCAGTATAAACCAAATTTCCACATGGTGCTTGAAATCCAGATCAAATTCAACACCAAGAAAGCTTTGTCTCCAATGCTTAAGCAGTTTGGTGACTATTAGTCCATGCTAGGCACGACAATTACAGACAGGTATTTCTGATGTCATTTATTCAAGCTAGCATTCTATCTGAGACCTAGGCATTCTCCGTAAACTTAAGGAATGTCGGTGTATCTCCTGCATCTGCCGGATCCGGTCCTTCTGCCACATTAGATTTTGCGGCATTGGATATTTTTGGGTACCATGTAAGGACCGAAAAGGGATTCTAACGTGACAGGCTGTAGCACGGCAGCGAGGCTGAGGCATAGGAGGGAGTAACAGCCAACGCTTCTTCTCAGCACAGTAGCGGTAGGCCTCTTTTCTGTACTGTTTATCAGTATCATCACTGTTTTTCCATCCACCTATGATGAAGATATCATCTTTGTAATAGCAGATAGCTGCCCCTTCAATGCTAAGGACCTCTGATGGTAAGCTTTCCAGAATATCATCAGGTAATTGGTTAGAGATTTTTCTCTTGGCCTCTTCATGGTCTAGAGGATAGCTTCTGGGACAACAAGAAGCCGTGTGGTAAAAGTTGGTGTTCCCCACAACCATTTGGAAGCAGCAATAGTTGTCAAGGAGTGGCAGAGCCTCACAATCTCGCCACTGTCGTGTGTCTGCATCATAGCAAATAATGACAGACCGTAAGCCATCTTCATTATCTCCATCAACTGGTGTGCGAGCTGCCATGTAAACAAATCTGTTGTCTATTGTAATCACTTTAACATCCCGGAGTATCTTTGGGGCAGACTCTAAGTTGTGCCACTTATCTTGATCAGGGTTGTAGACAGCTACATCTTTAAAACCAGGGATGAAATTCCCATGGCCACCAATACTGTACAGGTTTCCCTTTACCTCAGTAAGTCCAAAAGAATGCTTTCTGGTTATGAGATTTGAAACCTGCTCCCAAACATTTCTACCTGGGTTATACCTTTCCATGGTCTTGGCAAAGCCAGGCTCCATGGAACCTGCCACATAAAGATAGGATTCGGTTACTACCACAGCATGTCCATCAAGGTGATTGTGTATGTGTGGTAAATTCACCCATCTATCTTCATCAATAAAATACCCTACACACTCACTCAAGTAATCACCTCCCTCAGACACACCACCAATAACCATGATAACATCCATGTTTTGGCCAAAACGAGGCAGAGATGAGTTGGGGGAGTTAGCTTGTTGGAGTGTACCCATCTGAAAATTCTCACCCTTGAGAGCATGGCTTTCCACTGCTTCCAACACAAGTTTGAGGCATGCTTCATTGCTTGATACCAGTTTTTCAGATTTAACATGCCGAGTCAAATAGGTTGGTTTAATTTGTGATAGTCGGAGAAGCTTAAAGAGCTCTTCAAAATACTTTTCTCTTTCGTCAGGATTTCTCTGGACCCACTTTAAAACCATCTCAAAGAGAATCTCTTCGGCATCCACTGTGATTTCTGAATCTGAAAGCCAGTCCCTAATAAGGTGAAATGGCAAAGTATAGAACTCTTCGTCTTCGATAACTTTGTAGAAGTTCCTCCTGATCATCTCAGCAGCTTTTAAAGCCAGCTGGTTCAAAGAGTACATATGAGCTAAGCTGTGAATGGCTACAGAGTTGGAGAGACTCAGTTTTTTCTTGAGGAATTCCCCGCAGAACTCTTTTAGACGTATTAGTAAGAACCTGCAAAGCAAAGAGGCAATTTAGAAATTCCACCAGAGAATTATTAGAAAGTTAAAAACTTGTACTTTGCTTTCCACTAAGCTGACATTCAAAAATGTCAAGTGCCACTGTCTTTTTTTAAAAAGGTGCCAGGGCTGAATTTGTCTTTAAGTGTCCAGCAGTCCCCCCCTTCATGCTATAACTCAAGTAATTCAGAAACTACACTATGAAGAAATGTTGCCATAAGAACATTCTACCCTGGTAAGAGTTCAATGCTGCCATTGGGTGGATTTCTACACTTTGTTAAAGTCTAATAACATCTTGATATGCATTATAGCAATGACCCTCCTTGGTGGCCTTCCCTACGAACTCCCTGGGGGTGGGGTGCTATGATGCCTCCTTCACCCGTCAAAACGCGGGAAAACCTTTCTGCCGACGTACATCAGGGCGGCTGGTTTGTCACCTGACACACTTCGCTCCTCCTTCCCGCCTCACCTGTCGGCCAACTCCAGAATCTCGTGCACGTTGCCAGGACTGACGCGGACGGTCCCCGTGTACATGAAGCTGATGACCGCCTCGATCGTCTCCGGGTCTGGTCCCGCTCCCGAACTCCATTTCCGTAACTCCACCCGCCCCGAGCGGGACTCCGCAAAGTCGCCCAGAAGGAGAGGAGCGAAGTATTCGGTGGCCGCTGCCAGGACCGAGCGATGCGCCCGGAACTCTCGCGGTGGGGGATCGGAGGAGGCCCCGCCCACTCCCTTCTCCTCCTCCTCTTCTTCTTCCTCCTCATTGCTGCCGCCACTGAAGGCTAGCGTGACGTCACAGAAGAGGCCTAACCGCCGCTGCTCGTTCTGGCGGCAGGCGAGGTCGGAGCAGTGGGCCATGCACGAAAACACCTCCGAGTCAGCCTCTGAGTCTGGCCCCGCCTCGCCCTCCAGTCCAGGGAGGCTGACATCTGCGTCGCCGTGGCCTCCTGCGTCCAAATCGCCGCTACCTCCAGCCGCCGCCATCTTAGCTTCTCCTCAATCAATTCGAACACTTTTCCCGTAGCTACATCCAATTACGTCACTTACAGGGTAATAGAGATATGAATATATTATACTTCCGGAAATAAAAATCACCGCTTGCAACGATAGATAAAAGAATGATAGATATAAAATTCGCGCAAGTTATCTTGTTTGCAAAAACTGTTTCTCTTTGTTTTGGATCACTTCCCCAATTCTTTCTTGAATTAGTATGTTTATTTATTTATTCTTAGCCGAAATAGAAAGAGGAAGTTAATCTCTGGCAGACCAATATTTTCAGAAAATAACAAATTAAAAATCAAATGGTCTTCCTGAAAACAAAATAAACTTTTAAAGCCTGTAAAAATACTTTAAAAAAAGGTAATGGAGATAATCTAAAATTAGACTAAATTGCAACTGAAATTTAATATAATTATAAAGATAATGAAATCAAAAATTCTTGATTTAAGAATTTTAATACTGCCACCGTTTCTTGGAATCCCGTCCTGGTATGTCACTTATGTGAAACCAGTAAAAAGTTAATCCTTCTCATTTATAGAATGTGGCTAGTTATCATTATTTTAAGGCTATATTTACTGAGTACACTATACCAAACATACAATAGCAGAATTGGAAGGTACCTTGGAGGTCTTCTAGTCTAACCCCTATATCGTTTCAGACAAATGGCTATCCAACATCTTCTTAAAGACTTCCAGTGTTGGGGCCTTCACAACTTCTGGAGGCAAGCTGTTCCACTGATTAATTGTTCTAACTGTCAGGAAATTTCTCCTAAGTTGTTTCTCTCCTTGATCAGTTTCCACCCATTGCTTTTTGTTCTACCCTCAGGTGCCTAGGATAATAGTTTTACTCCCTCTTCTTTGTGGGAACCCCTGAGATATTGGAATACTGCTATCATGTCTCCCCATGTCCTTCTTTTCATTAAACTAGACGTACCCAGTTCCTGCAACCATTCTTCATATGTTTTAGTCTCCAGTGCCCTAATCATCTTTGTTGCTCTTCTCTGCACTCTTTCTAGAGTCTCCACATCTTTTCTACATCGTGGCAACCAAAACTGAATGCAGTAGTCCAAGTGTGGCCTTACCAAGGCATTATAAAGTGGTATTAACACTTCATGTGATCTTGATTCTATGACCCTCCTTGTTTATGTAGCCTATAACTGTGTTAGCTTTTTTGGCAGCTGCTGCACACTGCTGGATCATATTTAAATGGTTGTCCATTAGGACTCCAACATCCCTCTCACAGTTAATACTATTGAGCAAAGTACCACCTATACTTAAGGTGACCAGATTTTCAGATTGGTAAAGAGGGACACCATTGACTGGGGGAGGGGAGCTAGACCACGGTGGTTACTGCCAGCCCGCGACCTCGCTAGGGACGTCTGGTCACCTTAATTATACACATCCTCTCTCTCTCTATCCATCCATCTGTCTGTCTGTCTATCTGCCTGCCTATCTAGTTATGGTATCCCTCTCCCTCTTTCCCCCTCTCTTTCTCCATCCATCTATCTGCTTGCCTACCTATCTCTCTCTCTTTCTCTCTATCCATCCGTCTATCTGCCTGCCTATCTGTCTGTCTAGTTATGGTCTCTCTCTCTCTCTCCCTCTCCCTCCCTCATCTCATTATCATCTATCTCAGTGTTTCTCCACCTTTTTTAAAAAATTATTTTTTTATTTTTTTTTTGTTACATAGACGACACATACCCACAACAATAAAAACAAAACAAAAAGAAAAAAACCCATCATCACATATAGCATGTCGTTTGGTTACAAGTGTTTTAACATTTATCATTCTTATACATTTATTATTTCATTTAATAGGTTATAATACACAGTTTGGGTTGCTTTGTTTACCATCCCTTCCTCTTGTTATAACACCACCTTATTTTCCCTTTCTTTTCTCCCTTCCTCCCTTCTCTACTTTCTTCCTTCCTGCTCTCCTTTCCCTTCCTTCTTCCCTTACCTCTGCTTTGCTCCTGCTCTTCCTCTTTCCCTTCCTACCCTCTCTCCTTTCTTTTCTCTCCCTTCCATCCTCCTTTCCTTTCCCTTTCCTTCCTCCCTCCCTCCCTTCTCTACTTTCCTCCTTCCTCCTCTCCTTCCCCTTCCTTCTTCCCTTACCTTTCTCCTACTCCTGTTCTTCCTCTTCCCCTTTCTACCCTCTCTCCCCCTCTTTCTCTCCTTTCCATCCTCCTCTCCTTACCTCTTTCTTCTTTCCCCCATCTTCCTTTCATTCTCTCCTCCTTTCTCCCTTTCTCCCAACTCCCTTTCTGGGAGTTGAAGTCCACACACTTTCAAGTCTCCAAGGTGGAGAAAGACTGATCTATCTAATTAATATAATTATTTCTCCCTCTTTTTTTCGCTCTCTCTCCAGCGCACACATGCAAATGCATAGGGCAGCCCACCTCACACACAGGTAACTCCGGGCGGCTTACGGGAAGAGGACAGCCGACCACTCACCCACGCGGGGGGGGGGGGCAGGATTTCGCCAAGAAAAGTTAACTTTCCTGCGAAAGGGGCCGGCAGCCTCTCAGCTCTTCCCGTCCTCCCGTCACTTCCACTCCTGCGACCCTCCTCCCGCCACCTCGGAGCTTCAAGCAAGCTAACTGGGAAGGCCGGAGAAGAAGAAGAAGCGGCGGCGCGAGGTCAGCAGTCCTTGGGGGCGCGGCGGAAGCCCTGCCAAAGCGCCCCTTTCCCTCCTCGGCTGCCGTTGCTGCTGCTGAGGGCGGAAGGGGAGGAGGAGGAGGAGGAAGATAAAGTGGTGGTGTGGTCCCTGCAGCCGCCGAGGCGGGAAAGGTGCGCTTTCCCGGCTCAGCTGGCATTGCTGCTGCTGAGGGCAGAAAGGGAGGAGGAGGAGGAGGAGGAGGAAGATAAAGTGGTGGTGTGGTCCCTGCAGCCGCCGAAGCGGGAAAGGTGCGCTTTGACAGGGCTTCCACAGGGCTGTGGAAGCCCTGCCAAAGCGCACCTTTCCCGCCTTGGCTGCCGTTGCTGCTGCTGAGAGCGGAAGGGGAGGAGGAGGAGGAGGAAGATAAAGTGGTGGTGTGGTCCCTGCAGCCGCCGAGGCGGGAAAGGGGCACTTTGACAGGGCTTCCACAGCGCTGTGGAAGCACTGCCAAAGCGCCCCTTTCCCGCCTCGGCTGCTGCTGCTGCTGCTAAAGGCGGAGGAGGAGGAGGAGGAAGAAGGAGCGGGATGAGCAGCGAGCGGAGCCTCGTTTAAAAGCAACAACGGCTGTGGCCGCTTGTTCGCTCCGCTGCTCTTGTGTGGAGGTCTGAGGAGGCAGAGGGGTGGGAGGGACGCGAAGGAACCAGCGCGGCAGTGGCCGCGCTGGGTAGGTGCTGCCCCGGAGCCCAAGGGTGGGCGGGCTGGCGAGCGGGCGCCTTTCTCACACACAGGGAAGGGAAGGAGGGCTGCAGCGGCTGTTTCACTAACCCCGCGCAGGTTACTAATTCCCACCGGTTACTCACCAGTGAAGCTGAAGCAGCAAAACAAGCAAACGGCCGCGAAATTAAATGGAGACTCCTGCGACTCACACGGCGTGCTAAGCGGACTCCAGCCAATCAGTGAGCTGACAGGGATGGAAAACTTCCCGTGCGTGCTTAAAGTTTTCCATCCCAGCCAGCTCACTGATTGGCTGGAGTCCAGGCCAATCAGTGAGCGGCAGGCTGGGCTGGCTTAGATTTTTAGAAATAGATGGGGAAATAACGAGCGAGCTAGCGGCAGCTGATGGGCGGGGGAGCCAGCGAGCGCCAAAATAAAGCGGGGTTTTTTGAGAACTGGGTGGGACGCGGGAAAAATGATGAAAAGTCGTGCCTGTCCCGCCAGATGCGGGACGTCTGGTCACCCTACCTATACTGTACCTGTGCATTTCATTTTTCTTGCCTAAATATACAACCTTATTCTTTTCACCATTGAATTTCATTTTATTAGATAGTTTTATTAGATGTTCAGGTTTGTCAAGATCCTTCTGTATCTTAAGCCTATCTTCTGGAGTGTTAGCTATTCCTGCCAGCTTGGTATCATCTGCAAATTTGATGAGTTCCCCATTTATTCCCTCATCCAAATCATTGATGAAGATGTTGAAGAGTACTGGGCCTAAAACAGAGTCTTGGGGTTCTCCATTGCATACTTCCCTCCATGAAGATGCAGTTCCATTGAGGACTACATGTTGAGTGCCGTTGGTCAGCCAGTTACGAATCCATCCAGTGGTGATGCTGTCTAACCCACATTCTTCTACTTTATCTAGTAGTAGGTTATGGTCTACCTTATCAAATGCCTTACTGAAGTCCAAGTAAACTATATCGATGGCATTCCTCTGGTCCATTAATTTTGTCACTTTGTCAAAAAATGCAGTAAGATAAGTCTGGCATGATCTGTTTTTGACAAACCCATGTCGGCTTTTGGCTATTACTTTATTTGCTTCTAGGTGTTCGTTAATTCGTTGCTTATCTTTTCCAGAATCTTTCCTGGTATTGAGGTCAGGCTGGTAGGTCTATAGTTTCCTGAATTTATTTATTTTTTTGTTTTTGAAGATGGGAACCATATCAGCTCTTTTCCAGTCCTCTGGCAGTTCCCTGGTGCTCCAGGATCTCTGAAAGATATAGTTCAGTGGTTCTGAGATCTTGTCTGCCAGTTCCTTGAGAAGCCTGGGGTGTAATCCGTCCGGTCTTGGTGATTTGAACTCGTCTAGAGTAGACAGATGCTCACTTACCATTTTCTTCCCTATTTCAACTTGTGTTCCTAATCTGATTTTTGTGGTGCTGTTTTTGATAGGTTGGACTGTTATATCCCTTTGTGTAAAGACAGATGCAAAAAATGAGTTAAATAGTTCTGTTTGCTCCCTGTTGCTTGCCACTTTCTCCCAGCAATAGACAATTGTTTCCTTAACTTTTTTCTTGTTTTTAACAGGTTTGCAGTTTGCAGTTTATTAGGATTTGTATGCCGCCCACTCTCGAGAGACTCAGTGCGGCTTACAGATAAGGCAGGAAGGGGGAACATATAAAAATTTTAAAAAAAACAGACATTAAAATTTCACAACATTCATATAGCTTAGAATGGGGCTGAATAAATCAACAGCCCCAGGCCTGCCAGAACAGCCAGGTCTTAATCGCTTTGCGGAAGGCCGGAAGAGTAGTAAGGGTCCGGATCTCCACGGGGAGATCGTTCCATAGGGCTGGAGCAGCTACAGAGAAGGCCCTCCCCCGGGGAGTCGCCAGCCGACATTGGCTGGCAGATGGAATCTGGAGGAGGCCTGGTCTGTGTGATCTTATAGGTCTCTGGGAGGTAATGGCAGGAGGCGGTCTCTCAGGTAGCCAGGTCTTAAACCATGTAGGGCTTTAAAAGTAACGACTAGCACCTTGAAACGTGTCCGGAGACCAATGGGAAGCCAGTGCAACTCGTGGAGGATAGGTGTAACATGGGTGTACCTAGGTACACCCATTATTGCTCGCGCGGCTGCATTCTGGACTAACTGAAGTCTTCGAACACTCTTCAAGGGCAGCCCCATGTAGAGCGCATTACAGTAATCAAGTCTTGAGGTGACGAGGGCGTGAGTGACCATCCGAAGGGCCTCCCGGTCCAGCAACTGGTGCACCAGGCGAACCTGGGCAAAGGCCCCCCTGGTCACAGCTGACAAGTGATGTTCTAACGTCAACTGCGGATCCAGGAGGACTCCCAAATTGTGAACCCTGTCTGAGGGGCATATAATTTCACCCCCCAGCCTGAGAGATGGAATAGCTGGCCAATTTGTGGGAGGAAAAAACACAAGCCACTCGGTCTTGTCAGGATTGACGATGTATACAAAAGTGTATTCATAGGTAGTCTTCAACTTACTACCACAATTGAGCCCAAGTATAATTTCGCCCCCCAGGCTAAGAGATAGAATAGCTGGACCATCCTTGGGAGGGAGCATCAATAGCCACTCAGTCTTGTCGGGATTGAGTGCAAGCTTGTTCGCTCCCATCCAGACCCTGACAGCCTCCAGGCACTGGCACATCACTTCTACCGCTTCGCTGAGTTGGCACGGGGTGGACAGATACAATTGACTATCGTCCGCGTATTGGTGGTATTTAATCCCATGCCGGCGTATGATCTCACCCAGCAGCTTCATGTAGATGTTAAATAGGAGGGGGGACAGGACCGATCCCTGCGGCACCACATAATTGAGGGGCCTAGGGGTCAATCTCTGCCCTCCAACCAACACTGACTGCAACCTGTCCGAGAGGTAGGAGGAGAACCACCGTAAAAAGGTGCCTCCCACTCCCACCTCTCGGAACCATCGCAGAAGGATACTATGGTCGATAGTATCGAAGGCCGCTGAGAGGTCAAGAAGCACTAGGATAGTGACCCTTATCCCTGGCTCACCAGAGATCATCGATCAGCGCAACCAAAGCAGTTTCCGTGCTGTAACCAGGCCTGAAACCCGACTGAAAGGGATCCAGATAATCAGTTTCATCCAAGGTCCGTCGGAATTCAAAGGCCACCACCTTCTCAACAACCTTCCTTACAAAGGGGAGGTTGGAGACTGGACGATAGTTGTTCAAAATGGCTGGGTCCAGAGAAGATTTCTTCAGGAGGGGTCTCACCACCGCATCCTTTAGGAGGTGCGGGAAGGATCTCTCCCAGAGAGAGGTGTTAACAATCGTCTGGAGCCAGCCACGTGTCACCTCCCTGCTGGTCGAGACCAGTCAGGAGGAGCACAGGTCCAGTATACAGATGGAGGCACTCACCGCTCCCATGGCCTTGTCCACTTCCTCAGGAGCAACAAGTTGAAACTTGCTCCATAAGATCCACTCAAGACCTTCCCCCCGGTACCTCAGCTGGTACCGTGCAATTGGAGTCCAGGTCCGTCCGAATCCGAGTGACTTTATCCGACAGAAACTGGACAAATTCCTCAGCTCTACCCTGTAAAGGGTCGTCCTCATCCCTCCCTTTCAAGAGGGAGCGGGCTATTCTAAACAAGGCGGCTGGGCGCGATTCTGCAGATGCAATAAGAGCGGAAAAATGCTCACATTTTGCCGCCCGTATTGCCACGAGATAGGTCCTGATATAGGCTCTCATCAGTGCTCGGTCAGATTCAGAGTTACTAGCCCTCCAGCGGCGCTCTAAGCATCTCTTTTGGCGCTTCATCTCCCGGAGTTCCTCGGTGAACCAAGGAGCCCTCCTGGATCCACTACCTCGGAGAGGCCGTAAAGGTGCAATCTGGTTTAGAGCCCCCGCCGCCGCTGTATTCCAAGCAGCGACTAAGGACTCTGCTGGACTGTGGATGAGAGCATCAGGTATTTCACCAAGCGCCGTCTGAAATCCCATAGGGTCCATTAGGCACCTGGGGTGGAACCACCTAATCAGTTCCCCCTCCCTACAGTGGGGGATTGGTTTCCGAAAGTCAAGCCTCAGTAGGAAGTGATCAGACCATGACAAGGGCAAGGTCTTAATGCCCTTCAAATCTAGATCACATCTCCACTGCTCCGAGAGAAATACGAGGTCAACCGTGTGACCCGTTGAGTGAGTTGGACCCCGGATTACTTGGGTCAAGTCCATGGTTGTCATGGAAGCCATGAATTCCTGCGCCCCATCAGAGCGATCGCCGAGGGAAGGCAGGTTGAAATCCCCCAGCACCATAAGCCTGGGGAACTCTACCGCCAGTTCGCAGGGAGGGCTGTTGTAACGCTGTTGGGAGGTAGGTATGTTAACAACAAGCCCACTTGACCCTCAAGGTCCAACTTCACCAACAGAGACTCACACCCGACAAGCTCCAGAGCAGGGATCCTACGAGGAACTAATGACCTTCGGATGATGACAGCCACTCCCCCACCCCTTCCTTAGGGTCGCAGCTGATGGAGCACCTGAAACCCTTCTGGGCACATTTCAGTGAGGGGGACTCCTCCCTCCTGTCCCAGCCAGGTTTCAGTAATACATGCCAGGTCTGCCCCCTCATCTAATATTAGGTCCCGGACGAGGGGAGCTTTGTGAACCACAGACCTGGCATTTAGCAACAACAGCCTGAGACCAGGACCCTGATAACTCTCGCCATCTGGTCCTGGAGTGGAACTAACAGGGCTGGAAGGAGGGCTCGTCGTGACGTAGCGGACCCTCCTTCCCCGGTAATGGTTAGCCCTGAAGTTCCCATTGTACCTGCCTCTCCCCATCATGACCATAATGCTCTCTCCGGCAGGCCATTTATATCATTCATTCTAGGACGAGAGGCGGTTCCGGGCCCCCATCCACTTCTGCTTGTGCACTCAGTGGTGGGGACTCCGGGCCACACTCTCAGTCCCCCCATCCATACAGGCCAAGCACTCTGCGCATACATACTCCACTATTAAAATACACTAATACAATAAAATAGCTAAGCAAAAATTCATTAAATTAAAAGCTGTGGGATCATTCAATCAACACATACATACCACATGCACTCACCATACCAAGGAAAAATGTGCAGTTGTTAAAAACAGTGCGAATTCAAATAAGGTCTGTGGGTGGGTTTGCCAAAAGTCCAGTCCGGGGGGTTTCGTGAAGATATACAGGGGGAAGGGAAATTACGTCTTCTCGCTTCCTTGCACGGTAGATGATATAAGTAATATTGCAAAAGAGGGGTCCAGAACGTTCCAGGGAGGCTGGAATGCTTTAAATCCAGTGTCCAGTATCCAAACCGAGGACCAGAGAAGAAGGGAAAGGTCGCAGCATAAAAAAGGCCTAGAGGATATCCTAGAGGGCAGAGTCAACGGCCACAAAGCCAGCTGCCAGGTTTTATGTCGCCCCATGATAAATCGAAGAACCTTCTATAAGGCCAACCAGCAGAGTCCAAAACGCCACAGGAGACGCCTGGAGCGACCAGCAATACACTCCACTGAGATAGAATAAAGGAGGGGGGGCGCCTAAAGAGACTACGGCAGCTAAGGCCTAAGCTGGCTACCTCGATTCAAAACACCCACCTCCTTTGATCACAATAGTTCTCCAATGGTCCTCTAATGGTCCTCTAATAATCTCTCAATAGTCTCTCAGTAGGCAGGCAACCAGGCTCCTTCCGATCAGTGAGGGAGATTTAGCGTTAAGCTAGCGTTAACGAACGATTAAAGCGCCGAAGGCTTAAAAAACGCCGAAGGCTTGAAAAACTCCAAAGTCTTCAGCGCCGCGCCGCCATTCCTCTCCAATCTAATCGAGTGTTCCAGGCTGCTGCGTGGGCTAAGGGACGTCTGGGAGCGGCGTCCTTTCAAAAATTATCCAGGGAACCGGCTATCCAGGTCCCGAGTCTTACTCTGTTGCGGAGGCCCTCTTTTGCAAACCTCCGAACTGAGCCGCCGGTTTATTCCAATGTTTTTCTGCTCCCCCAGAACGGAGCAGAGAAACCGGCAGCCATCTCCCACCTCGCACATGCACATTCTAGGTTGGAAGAAGCTTTTTTTGGTTATTTTTTACTTTTGTCGCAAGCCTTTCTTCATTGTGAGCCTTAGCTTTCCTCACTTGATCTTTACAGGCTCGGGCTATTTGCTGATATTCTGCCTTAGTTATGTCCCCCCCTTTCCACTTTTTATATTTATCTTTTTTGTATTTCAATTTGTCAGAGTGTTCTTTATGCAGCCATGCTGGTTTCTTTTGGGAGCTGTTATTTTTCTTCTTCATTGGTATTGTGTTAGATTGAGCTTTTGTAATCTCATTTTTTAAGATTTTCCAAGCTTGAGTTGTTTTCCCCTTGAGGATTCTCATCCATGGAATTTTCCCCAAGTTTTCTCTAAGTTTATTGAAATTAGCTCTCTTAAAATCCAAGATTCTAGTTTCATTTTGTTCTACTTGTGTTTGCATAATGTTGAATTCCAATATTTCATGGTCACTTGCCCCCAGGATCCCTGTGGCTTCAACACCTTCTATCATTTCCTCTCTGTTCGTGCAAATTAAGTCCAATATGGCTGATCCCCTTGTTCCCTTCTCTACCTTTTGGGAAACAAAGTTGTCTGCTAGGTTTGTTGGGAACCTGTTGGATCTTCCACTTGGTGCAGAGTTTGTTTCCCAGTTGATGTCAGGGTAGTTAAAATCCCCCATTACTATTGTGGTGTGCTTCCTACATACTTTAATTAGCTGACTAGCAAAAAGTTCATCTACTTCCTCTGCTTGGCTGGGTGGCCTGTAGTATAGACCTATGGCAATGTCATTTCCCCCCCCCCAACCTTTAATCAATATTAAAGGTTGGCCCAAATACATTCAAGATAGTTCTCATCATTGTTGTGCGCTATTTCTGTAAAGATATAATTATTTCTTATATATAATGCAACTCCACCTCCTCTTTTATTTGATCTATTTATTTTAAATAATTTAACTGCAGTTCTGCAGTTCGGCTGTTCAAATCTCACCGGCTCAGGGTTGACTCAGCCTTCCATCCTTCCGAGGTGGGTAAAATGAGGACCCATGGGGGCAATATGCTGACTCTGTAAACCGCTTAGAGAGGGCTGAAAGCCCTATGAAGCGGTATATAAGTCTAACTGCTATTGCTATTGCTAAATAATTTAAATCCTTATAGCTGTATGTTCCGTTTGTGGGTTTCATCCCACCAAGTTTCTGTAATGGCAACAATATTGTATCTGCCCTCATTTACTTGAATTTCTAATTCACCGTGTTTATTCCTCAGACTCTGTGCATTGGTATATAGATATTTGAGTTCATTTTGATTGACCCTGTGTTTACTGTCTACATAATCTGTGTTATGCCTGACTGCCCCTATGTTCTTGCCACTTGTATGATTCATGCACATGGTATGGCACTCACTATTAAATGCTTGGTTTTGCTTGACAGCAGTAGTGATCATCTTACCCGCACAAACATCTATGTTACATGCACTGATAACTATGAATTTTAGATTGCTGGGGACAGAAATGTTCTGTATCAATTAATTCTCTGTCCCTGCATATTCAAACAAACCATATTCTAAACAAGTTAAATAGTATAATTAAAAATTAGCTCAAAATCCTATCTAATCCACCAACTATCAAATCAAGTCATGTAAGTTCCAAGATGAAAAGGTCAACCTATTTCCCCATGTTGTACCTTGGCAACATTATTCAAAGGCAGATATTTTGCTTATGTAGATATATAAAGTAGTTGTTTTTCAAATACTTTTCTAAACATTCTCAGGAATTTATTCCCCATCCCAGTGCCAAAGCTGTTGTATCGTAAGAAGGCATATGCTTTATCTAATTTGGTCCTTTCTTGATCAGAGCCATTAATTGGAAGGGACAATTTTAGATCAGGAGTGCAGGAAAGTGAATTAAAGGATCCTGAATTAAAGGATTGGTTCATTTTCTATCTTGCTGCAATCACAAATAATAACATGAACAAAAGACATAGAGAAATAAAATGTTTATTGAATTAGTGTTTAGTGTTACACAATTGTAATACAACAAATAATTGCATTTTTTTAAAAATAAAATTTTGTTTTAGCATAGCATCTGGATTCTAGAGAAGTCTACTAAACTGGTGTGAAGTTTACATTCACTCTGAGAACTGACCCATTTATTAAGGAACAGACCCAAGGCAAATTGGGATCACAACAGAAAAATGAAAGTTATTTTATTGTTTCCTAGTCTTTACTGGAAAAAGTTTTATATTTTATAAAGTTTTGTATTTTTTACTATTTTAATCATTCAGAGAAGGCCAGAAGCTGGCAACTGTAAACCTGCAACTAATGAGATAGCTTTCAGAAAAGTGATCTATCATTAAGGACAAATATATATACCTCTATTGGCACGCTACATGACATGCCAATAAAATAGTAAATTAAGAGATCCACAAGTCTTAGCTTGGCATATCAACTGAGCATCAATTTGTACAATTAATATATTTACAACCCATGAAAACATACTGTATAATCCCTTGCTAGAACTGCAGTTATTGATGGGAGAGAAAATTAAACTTAAAATTTGTTGTTCCTATACTTTCCCAAAACACTACAGAACAGCCACTGCTACCAGTTTCTTTCAAATGTGGAACACCTTCTCCTGAGTTATTCTTCCTATATGAAGTGTCATTTGCGTAATGTGGGTTCAGGTGAAAGGCGCTTATCACAATGTCATTCTTTGTGGCAACTATGCAAATTACCTGTCACTTGGTTAAATTGTGACTAACTTAAAATCCTTTTGATACTATGTTTTTTGTTGTAGAGGTTATGAAAACAACCAATGTATCATATGTGATGAAACTGTACAGATTATAGGTGGTCCTTGATATACAATCACAATTAGGATTAGATTTTCCATTATTATGCAAAGCAGTTAAGTGTTTTGTGTTTAATTTTATGACCTCTTTTGCCACAGTTTTTGTGAATCATTGTAGTTAAGTGAATCACACGGTTAAGCAACTCTGGCTTCCCCTATTTGCTTGTAGGAAGCTGGCTAGGAAGAATATATGGTAAATGGCAATTGCATGATCCTGGAATGCTCCATGCCAATTACTAAACACCTGAATTTTCATCAGGCAACCATGGAGAAGCTGTGAGTGTTCGAAGTGTGCGTACTAGTTGTAAGTCACTTTTTTCAATGCTATTATAATGTTGAACGGTTGCTAACCAAGACTACGGGTACCTTAATAACATTGTATTGGTGTATTTAATTAGCTTTGTTGTTAAAGGTGCTTTGAACACAAAGCAAGAGATCAAACACTGTATATGAAGAATATGTTCCTATGCAGTAATAATGTGTTTATTATAAAAAAAATTATACTCCAGTAGGATCATAAAATAAAGGCAAACTGTGGAACCATACATTCTGTTAGTAGAACATTAGTAACTTAAATAGATTGTCTCCTAAGTCCTTATGTAGCTTTGAAGACTGTCTGTCCCTGAAGATTTCCACTGCAGTTTCCTTTGGTTGCAGGAAATAACAAAATGTATTTCTAATTATTTTCACTCAGGCAGAAGTCTCATTTATTTAACTCAATGGGCCCCAACATTCTTTGGCCATCCCCCACCTAAGCATCTTTAAAATCCTGATGCTCCTCCCCACCACATATAATTATTACTATACTCAAAAGTAACTCTACTCACACAGAAGAAGCCATTAACTTAGTTTAAACAAGATTCAAATTGCCCCCATTAAAAATCAAATTGCACCCCTGTAGGGCTTGGGCCCCATGTTGGGAATCACTGATTTAATTGAAACTCTCAAATATGCCAAGGAACATAATCTAGATCTGTTATTTCCAAATGGAAATATTTTAATAATCTGTTGGAGGATTTCCCTTTGCCAGAAGGCAGTTTTGTCAAAGTTGTCATGATTTAAGTAAAGTTAAAAGATTTGTACATAGAAGCCAGTGTTGTGCATTCAGATTAGGGGAGCAAGTTAATAGTATAATATCCAAATACTACATTAAGAAACTCTTGACATTTCACGCTAAATATTATACTATGTGATTGCTTTCTATAGAGTGCTCTTAACATGACATGCAAACTGAAATTCCCAAGAACAGCATGTGACTAGCTGTGACTTCATTCACAAGCAACATCCAAAGTGACTTATGATTTTAAAATACAAAGCTTTCCTAGACTAAATAGCGTTTTAAACAAGCATTTTAATTAGTATAATTGATATATTAACTTATTTGTGCTGATTTGGCAAAGATTTGCAATGAATGCCAACTATACTTACTACAAAGTTTTTAAATTGTTTAATAGGGACATGGATATACTGTAAGCTTAATCCATTTTAGTTATGTTTAAAAGGAATACTGAGATATCTAAGAAAAACATCAGACTGAAAAGCTGTAATCCAAAATTAAAAAAAAAAAATCCACACAAATGTGTCCAGGCTTGGAGCTAGGTAATGTTCTTAGGAAGGGTACTTCTTAATTAGTACTTCAGATAATAGTTTTGAAGAAGGGAGTTTAGATCTTTGCACCTTTGGAATGTCAAAAGATTTCCAGAAGATAAATTCACCTATTACACCTTAAAAAGTGGCTGGTAACAATAAAGTATCTTTAAGGCAAGCAAGCGGCATAACAACTGTTAATGTTTGTGACTCTGTGGTTCAAGAACATGTTAGTTTTAATTTGATATCAAGATAATTACTGCAGCCCACCGGTTTACCATGCCCCCACCCACTTAACAGCTAAATAAATAATAGATAGTAGTATTAGGATGGCAAAGAGAAATTAGGAAAACCTACACATCCATGCAATTGCAACACTTACCGCAGTATCTCAGACATGAATTAGGTTTCCTGCTAAATTGGAAAACAGTATTGGTCAGTCTGTAACATTCTTTTAATTTTAAAAAAATGTTTCTAAAATTTAAGACATGGTTATTTACCAATCAAACACCATCAATAATAACATTGTCCAATACAGATCTTTTTCATACTGATTTCATCTTCATGTTTCATTTTTGTGCTCCCAGCAATAAATCCGACTTGTTAAAAGAGAAGAAAAAGCAAGAAAGATGAGAATAACAGACCTAGATGAAGTGTTTGATATCTTTTTCAGAAAATATGTATAAATGAGGAAGAGGCAAATTCTATATTTGAGGATTCTACCTATACACCATTTGGGGACCTCATGCATCAGGTCTTGATTTTTCCTGAGATTGTCTTAGATATTGCCATCACTACATCTTTATTTACCACATTTATTACCCAAGGCCATAAGGGGAGATGGAGAGGTGCTCTACCTAAGCAAGAATGCTTTTGGGACATATATCAGTAATGGAAAAGAATTTATAAAGTAAAATTAAATATTCTCTTGAATCAATGTCAAATGCATAAATGCTTTATATAAATTTGTCTGCCTAAACAACTCTGCAGCATTCCAAAACTTCAGTATTACTTGAACCAATAAAATAAATATTTATTATCATCTGAATATATACTGTATCTTCATAAAACTACCAGAACCTACAGTATAGGATTCTGCATGCTACTAGGTTAAAGGAATGGAGAGAAAGCAGTAAATAATTTACAGTATCTCAATCATTTGAATTATTTGCGTGAGAATAAATTTTATATGCTGCCAAAAGGCAAGACTTGGACAATGTGAATTCAATTCAAGAATATTCAGGCAAATTTTCCAATTGAACAGCCTTACATCCTGTACTGTCCACACAAAGAATGGTGTCACATTAAGACAAATAGATTTGATTGTCAAAGATAGATCAGATGGTATTGAGACTTACTTACCCAAATATTGACACCCAAGTTTATACAACTTTAACCCTGCATAATGAATTCCTAAGTGCTTCAATTATAAATTATGATATTTTTTTGGTGTTTTCAATCATTTTTAAGGCCATAATACTTAACTGGAAAAAAAATAATGAGAAACAAGTGGGGATACTGAAAGGAAGAACAGTAATCACTAAAATTATAGTGAAGTTTTTAAAGGAATGTTTAAACAATCTCAAGCGCTTTTTGATAAATAAAACTATAGGATACTTATTATCACGGAATATTCTTTCTAAGTTCTTAGAAAGTTTGTGCTTTATTCCTCTTAGTAGAGTTTTTATTTTAGCTATTTTACATTTCCAAATTAGAGAAATTTATAACAAAAGAGAAATGCCTCTCCAAAAAAACTTAAGAAAACCTTGAAATGGTCCATTACATACATATCAGCACTTTAGAACAAACTGAAATACTTCACATGACTTGTATAATGCTTAAAGTAAGATGAGATGATTCAAAACAAACAAAAAAATCCACATACAAAAAAATGTTAGAGGGGAAGAAAAAGGCTGTGCTGAATTTTTAATTTTACCTGAACACATTCACAAAGTGCAAGAACAATTATTTTGTTTGATTCTTTATCGGGCTCACATCTATGGAGAAACCAACAGGTTCTAAGCATTTTATATGTCTGCTTACCTTCACATATATGGCTAATATAAACCAAATTTCCATGTGGTGCTTGAAATCCAGATCAAATTCAACACCAAGAAAGCTTTGTCTCCAATGCTTAAGCAGTTTGGTGACTATTAGTCCATGCCAGGCATGACAATTACAGATCGATATTTCTGATATCATTTATTCAAACTAGCATTCTATCTGAGACCTAGGCATTCTCCGTAAACTTAAGGAATGTTGGTGTATCTCCTGCATCTGCCGGATCCGGTCCTTCTGCCACATTAGGTTTTGTGGCACTGGATATTTTTGGGTACCATGTAAGGACCGAAAGGGGATTCTAACATGACAAGCTGTAGCACGGCAGCGAGGCTGAGGCATAGGAGGAAGTAACAGCCAACGCTTCTTCTCAGCACAGTAGCGGTAGGCCTCTTTTCTGTACTGTTTATCAGTATCATCACTGTTCTTCCATCCACCTATGATGAAGATATCATCTTTGTAATAGCAGATAGCTGCCCCTTCAATGCTAAGGACCTCTGATGGTAAGGTTTCCAGAATATCATCAGATAATTGGTTAGAGATTCTCTTGGTATCTTCATGGTCTAGAGGATAGCTTCTGGGACAACAAGAAGCGGTGTGGTAAAAGTTGGTGTTCCCCACAACTCTTTGGAAGCGGCAATAGTTGTCAAGGAATGGCAGAGCCTCACAATCTCGCCACTGTCGTGTGTCTGCATCATAGCGAATAACGACAGACCTTAAGCCATCTTCATTATCTCCATCAACTGGTGTGCGAGCTGCCATGTAAACAAATCTATTGTCTATTGTAATCACTTTAACATCCCGGAGTATCTTTGGGGCAGACTCTAAGTTGTGCCACTTATCTTGATCAGGGTTGTAGACAGCTACATCTTTAAAACCAGGGATGAAATTCCCATGGCCACCAATACTGTACAGGTTTCCCTTTACCTCAGTAAATCCAAAAGAATGCTTCCTGGTTATGAGATTTGAAACCTGCTCCCAAACATTTCTACCTGGGTTATACCTTTCCATGGTCTTGGCAAAGCCAGGCTCCATGGAACCTGCCACATAAAGATAGGATTTGGTTACAGCCACAGCATGTCCATCAAGGTGATTGTGTATGTGTGGTAAATTCACCCATCTATCTTCATCAATAAAATACCCCACACACTCACTCAAGTAATCACCTCCCTCAGACACACCACCAATAACCATGATAACATCCATGTTTTGGCCAAAACGAGGCAGAGTTGAGTTGGGGGAGTTAGCTTGTTGGAGTGTACCCATCTGAAAATTCTCACCCTTGAGAGCATGGCTTTCCACTGCTTCCAACACAAGTTTGAGGCATGCTTCATTGCTTGATACCAGTTTTTCAGATTTAACATGCCGAGTCAAATAGGTTGGTTTAATTTGTGATAGTCGGAGAAGCTTAAAGAGCTCTTCAAAGTACTTTTCCCTTTCGTCAGGATTTCTCTGGACCCACTTTAAAACCATCTCAAAGAGAATCTCTTCGGCATCCACTGTGATTTCTGAATCTGAAAGCCAGTCCCTAATAAGGTGAAATGGCAAAGTATAGAACTCTTCATCTTCGATGACTTTGTAGAAGTTTCTCCTGATCATCTTGGCAGCTTTTATAGCCAGCTGGTTCAAAGAGTACATATGAGCTAAGCTGTGAATGGCTACAGAGTTGGAGAGACTCAGTTTTTTCTTGAGGAATTCCCCGCAGAACTCTTTTAGACGTATTAGTAAGAACCTGCAAAGCAAAGAGGCAATTTAGAAATTCCACTGGAGAATTATTAGAAAGTTAAAAATTTGTACTTTGCTTTCCACTAAGCTGACATTCAAAAATGTCAAGTGCCACTGTCTTTTTCTAAAAAGGTGCCAGGGCTGAATTTGTCTTTAAGTGTCCAGCAGTCCCCCCCTTCATGCTATAACTCAAGTAATTCAGAAACTACACTATGAAGAAATGTTGCCATAAGAACATTCTACCCTGGTAAGAGTTCAATGCTGCCATTGGGTGGATTTCTACACTTTGTTAAAGTCTAATAACATCTTGATATGCATTATAGCAATGACCCTCCTTGGTGGCCTTCCCTACGAACTCCCTGGGGGTGGGGGTGGGGGTGCTATGATGCCTCCTTCACCCGTCAAAACGCGGGAAAACCTTTCTGCCGACGTACATCAGGGCGGCTGGTTTGTCACCTGACACACTTCGCTCCTCCTTCCCGCCTCACCTGTCGGCCAACTCCAGAATGTCGTGCACGTTGCCAGGACTGACGCGGACGGTCCCCGTGTACATGAAGCTGATGATCGCCTCGATCGTCTCCGGGTCTGGTCCCGCTCCCGAACTCCATTTCCGTAACTCCACCCGCCCCGAGCGGGACTCCGCAAAGTCGCCCAGAAGGAGAGGAGCGAAGTATTCGGTGGCCGCTGCCAGGACCGAGCGGTGCGCCCGGAACTCTCGCGGTGGGGGATCGAAGGAGGCCCCGCCCATCCCTCCCTCCTCCTCTTCTTCCTCATTGCTGCCGCCACTGAAAGCTAGCGTGACGTCACAGAAGAGGCCTAACCGCCGCTGCTCGTTCTGGCGGCAGGCGAGGTCGGAGCAGTGGGTCACGCACGAAAACACCTCTGAGTCAGGCTCTGAGTCTGACCCAGCCTCGCCCTCCAGTCCAGGCAGGCTGACATCTGTGTCGCCGTGGCCTCCTGCGTCCAAATCGCCGCTACCTCCAGCCGCCGCCATCTTAGCTTTTCCTCAATGGACTCGAACACTTTTACGTCACAGGATCATATATATATATATATATATACTATACTTCCGGAAATTAAAAAAAATCGCCGCTTGCGACGATAGATACAAGAATCATAGAGATCATTTCAGCAATTATTTCCTGAATTAGTGTCGTCAGGATCTTTGCATTCTTATGTAGTGCAAATAGCTCGTTTTGTCTAAAGAGGAAGTTAGCACATTCAGGAAACTACTTGCAGAAACGCACAAATTAAAAATACAAACAAACGTTCCTCCTTAAAGTTAACCTCTTTAGCCTGACAAAAACTTTTGTTTATGTCACTCACTATCTACTGCAATTTGTTTCATAAAATTTATGTCATTAAGTAGACCTATCAAAATTTGCCTCATACCTAATAATTGACAATCCAATTAGTGGGATTGCAAACCATGATGCATGCAATTTTATGTGAAGATGTGCAATCTACAGCTCTCAAATAAATATCAAATTGAATTTTTAAACTCAGAAAATATATATAAGGGAATGGAGGTAAAATATAATTGAAATTAAACATAATAGTAAAGAAAATTAAGTCAAGTGTACTATTCTAATTCCACCATTGCTTTCTTGGTGTGCAGTCAGGAAAAAGTGGATACTTCTGATTTGTTGTTTGTCCAGAAACCATGGTAAACTAATTAATGATTAGTATAAAACAGCATGGTTTGGTGACCTATTGTTTATTGAATAATCACATTGTTGAGTTCAGACAAAATGCAAAACTATAAACTAGAAAATTAGCACCCACCCCTCTGCTAGATGAATGAAATATTTTGAGAAATATTTTAAAAAGACAGACTATTATATTTCCCTGGATGAGAAATGGAGAAACATGTTTTTTTAGATGCTGGAAGCAGACTCACTCTTAATAGCCCGCACCTTTCTTAATAGCTCTCAGCAAAAGATAAAGTGATAGATAGCTCTATTTATCATAAGTAAATTCCCTGCAGCAAGGTCTGAACTGAGCGGCAAATAACATGGATTTTGTAATTTATTAACTAACATAATTACTTTGTATTTTAATCTCAAATTCTCTCTTTTAAAGTGATGTTCAGATTAATTTTTAACATTCCTAAACTGATAAACAAGATGGAGACTACCTCCAGATAAGAAAAGTTTGTTAATACAACTTGTGGTCTGGCCTATCTCTTTTGTGAACTCTAAACAACCTTTTTCCTTACAATTATGCCTTTCTGATGTCTTTTTAATGAACGTGTGTGATATTATGAGATACAAATATGTAACATGTTTCACTACATGTAACTGATTTCCTATCCAAAGGGGAGATTACTTTTATTCTGCCAATCAACTTTCCTCTTGCATTTTCTTTGTTGTGTTAACTATAAAAATAAGAGAAACATGGGGCTCAAGGTTCCTTCTCTTCCTTTTTCATAGAGATGCCCACTTTATCAAGGTATCCTAATTAACTGCTTAAATGATCTTCTGACTCAGTTGATTATTGGAAAGGTAAACTGAGACAGAACCTAGAACCAGATATAGCTTTCATAACAAAGGTAGGGTTAATCCTCAGCCACAATCTTCATTGAATCAGCCAAACTTCAACCAAGCTTAAGTCAGACAAACTCCTAGCATTTGTACATGGCACCATGGAAGTCTGACAACAGCGAATAAAGTACATCTTCTTGCACAGGAACAGGAGGTTTAAGTACAAAGCCCAAGAGAAGGTATAAAAACCTCTCACTCAGCTCCATATGGTTAGCTAACCAGAATTACACGTGCTTGGTGGTTAGTAATAACAATCATCATTTCTATAATATGCTACAATCCTTTTCTCAGGGTCTTCAGGTTCTTCCTGTGGATGCACCTGTGGCAGCGTTGGCAATCTCCTTGACCCTGGTGTTGGATGATGCGGCTGATAAACTTAAACCCGAGGATAGGAGGCTTCTGCGTGGGCAAGTTGGCGGCTGTGGTTTCTTACATTAATCGCACCATGGTCTTGTGGTTGCACCAACTGCAAGACCGTATCCCAGTGTCGGACGGCTCTTATAGGACATTACTAAGATCATATCCACCACTCAGTTTTCCGTGGGTGCTACATTTGACTCTATCAAGTATGCATCCTGGACTCTGCCCACCTCAGTAACATCCAGGTGCCTCCTCTGGCTGCGCAAATGGCAGGTGGACAATAAGTCAAAATGGAACCTGCTGGTTGCGCCTTACTCCTTGTTTGGGGAAGCTCTGAATCCAATTCTGATAGAGAATAAGGATAACAAAAAGGTCTTGCCAACCAATACCAAATGAACGGAGACACATCCGGTTCCATATTACTGCAGGCCCTATTACATGGCACCCAAGCCAGACTATCAAAGCCAGAGGTTACTTTCCAACCAAGTTGGACAGGCAGAACCCTCACCCTTAATATCAGGACAGGAACAGGTTCGAGAGTCAGACAAAATGGCCCTTTCGTGAGGGGGGGCTGTCCCTTCCTCACAGGGAAATGACTCAAATCCAAGTCTTCTCATGGGCAGCTGCCTGGCGCTCTTTGTGAGTCAATGAGTCAAGATCACCATGGATGTACGGGTCCTGTCCACAGGGAGGGATGATCTGAGGCTGGAATTCCTCTCCTCTGCCCCGAATTTCTTCAGGACATTTTCTCCATCGAGTATCCTGGAAAGACGCCGTCTGATGGATCTTGCCATTCGTCATCTATTGGAGATCCAGGAGATAGAACTGGTTCAATTGGCGGAAGAGGGGTTGGGGTTCTACTCCAACCTCTTTTTTGTTCTGAAGAGTTTGGGGGAGCTGGAGGGCGATCCTCAACCTCAAGTGACTGAATGCCTACCTGGTTTACAGACAGTTCAAGATGAACTCCCTGAGGTTAATCTTGCAAGGAATCAGGCAGGGGGATCACTTGGTGTCTGTGGACCTCACAGAGGCCTAAGTACACATCCAAATCCTTCCACACCACAGGTATCTCAAGTTTGTGCAGTCGGGGTTCCATTATCAGTACAGGAACCTTCCATTCAGGTTAGCTTCCACCCTGCGGACTTTCACGAAAGTCCTGGCAGCACTGGTGGCTCACCTAAGGTCTATCCCAGTGAGGCTCCAATGTTACCTCAATGACATCCTGGTTCAGGCCCACTCCCCCTCTCAGGCGCTACAGGATTGCCGCCTCATGATCCGGATGCTGCAGGCATTGGGGTTCTCTGTGAACTTCACAAAAGTCATCTGTTCCTCTCAACAAGGATACTTCTCTAGGAGCAATTATAGATTCTGTGACAGGACTGGTGCTGCTATCTCCAGACCGCTGGTCCAGCCTACAAATTTTGGTTCAGCAGGTACACGCAGATCAGTCTGTTTCCACCTTGGACTTGTCACATCTCCTGGGCAAGATGGTCTGTTGTATTGGGATCGTGCCGTAGGCGCGCCTGCATGCCAGGGCCCTTCAATGGGTGCTCATTCCGTATCAAAGACGTCTTTTCAGCAACTCCACGGTTCTCATCAAGCTGCTGTCAGACGTAAAGCTCTCCCCCAGGTGGTGGCTCTCCCCAGTGCTGAATTGGGGATCCAAGTTCAGAAAACCAGCCTGCATTACGGTCACAATGGATGTGAGTCTTTTCGACTGGAGAGCGCTAATGGGCTCCCAAGTGGCACAGGGTTGGTGAAAGGTGTCAGACCTGAGTCATAATATAAACTGGCTGGAACTGAAAGCAGCTCATCTGGTGCTCCACTATTTTCAGGACCTCCTGACTGACCAACACATGCTCTTTTTGATGGACAACATTGCCACAAAGGCTCACGTAAACTGTTAGGGGGGCACGCAGTCGAGAAGTACATGGCTTAAAGCCTTGAAGTTGGGTAATGGGCAGAGAGACACTTGTCATCAATAGTGGTGGAGCACATCTTGGGGACGGCCAACCACCAGACCGATTGGCTCAGCTACGCAACCGTGGATCACGGGGAGTGGCAGCTCCATCCAGATCTGTTCCGAAGGATTTGCCAGCGATTCGGCACCTCCCTTGGTGGACCATTTTGCAACCATGGCAAACGCACAGCTCTTGCACTTCTTTTCGAGGTTTCCAATGCAGAGCACAAAGGGGATGGACACCCCACAGAGCAGATAGCTGAATGGACTACTTTCTCCCCCCCCCTTTGATTCTGGGGATCCCAAGGAAGGTGGAGGCAGAGAGGGCAGACATTATTCTTCTGGCTCTGCACTAGCCCAGATAACCATAGTTTGTGGACCTGGTCCAAATGTCAGTCTTGCCTCCATGGAGGATCCCTCAGGAGGAGATCTCTCTGGTCCACCTCGACCCTCAGTGGCTCCACAACTGCCTGTCACTTGAGCGGAGCCTCCTGAGGAACACCAACCTCTCTTCAAAAATAATCGCAACTATTGAGGCATCGAGGCGCCCATCGACCACTAGAATCTATGATGCCGTGTGTGTGATGTTCATAAAATGGTGTTCCTCCTCTAACGTTGAAGCGGCTTCGGCCTCCACCCCTCAGGTTCTTGATTTCTTGCAGGATGGGTTGGACAAGGGGTTGTCCCATAGCACTCTCCATCGTCAGGTGGTGGCACCATTTATGGTGCTTGCTAGAGTGGGCCTTGTCCCTCTCTTGCAGCTTCCAATGGTCAAAAGGTTTCTTCGGGAGCGATGAACCTCCGACTCACTGCGATCCACAGGTTTTTCACCTGGGATCTCCCATTGATACTCATGTAGAACGACCTCCCCGTCGAGATCCGTACCCTCACCACCATCCAGACCTTCCGCGCAGCCCTCAAGACCTGGCTCTCCCATCAGGCCTGGGGATAGGTTCCCAATTTACCGCCCGAGTGTTGACTGTTGAATGAAAGTTGTGTTTTATTATTTTCTTCTGTTTGCACATTGTTTGTCTTCTGATATTGCACCCCCTTCCCTGTGATTGTAAGCCGCCCTGAGTCCCCTCAGGGAAAAGGGCGGCCTATAAATCTTAATAAAATGTCAAAAAAAAATGTCAAAAATGGCTCTGACAGAGTCTCCCTTCAAGCCCTTGAGAACGGTACACCTCCGGCTTCTAACCTTGAAGTTTATGTTCCTAATAGCAATATCATTGGCCAGGTGCACCTCGGAGCTGGGGGCACTGTCATCCCAAGGGGATCTCTGTGTTTTCCATCAGGACAGGGTGGTCCTCAGATTGGACCCGGCCTTCACACTTAAGGTGAACAAACCTTTCCATAGATCTCAGGAGATTGTTCTCCCGAACTTTTGTCCGGCGCCTTCCCATGATAGGGAGCACCTTTGGCATAGATGTCCAGTGGGCCCTTCGTATTTATATCCAGCGCACAGCCTCGACTCACAGATCTGAGGTGTTGTTTGTACCTGCTCCCTTGGAGGCTATGGTTACTCCTACAACCATCGAGAGTGGATTTGACAGGCCATTGCCACTGCCTATGAGGTTCTGGGTCAGGCCCCTCCCCCGGGGATTACAGCTCACTCCACACAGAGCACGGCAACCATGGCAGCATGGCTGATCAGGGCGCCATTTGAGGATATTTGCAGGGCAGCCACGTGGTCTACCCTGTCACCCTTCTTTCACCACTACCGGCTAGATGCCTTCGCATCAGCTGAGGCGTCCTTTGGTCTCAGGGTTCTTCAACAGGTTGTGGCCACCCCAGCTTCTACATCTTAGCTCCTTTTCCTCCCTAGAGATGCTAGCTTGGGTACATCCCACATGTAGCCCCTCCTGCGTCATACACTGGAAAATGAATGTTGGTCCTTACCTGAACTTTGATTTTCAGTGTGATGTGGGAGGGGCTACATCCCTCCCTAGTAATATGTAAATAGTCAGGTGGAGGGCTGAGGGTGGCCTAGTTGTCTTCTTGTGCCTTTTCAGGTTGCACAGCAAAGAAAACCGTATTGTGAGTGTGAGGCAATTAACAGCGTCTCGAACTTGGGAAGTTTTTCTTTACTGTGCAAGGTTTTTCCCTGCACAAAACAGCAGAGATAAACTCGCAGTGCAGCGCAATTTGGGGGTGGCAGGTGGGGTAGGGGATGAGGTGGGGTGGGCTATGAGATGCATATCTTACTGGACACTGGCAGCTCCAGATCTTAAAAAACCCCGCCTCTCCAGATGAGCTTAAAAACTTCTGAGGTTGCTCCTGGAGGGGGCAGGCAGATGGGCAGCATCCCCCCCCCCTGGGTGCCTGCAGCCTCAGAACCTGCAGCAACTCCTGGCCCTTCCACAGTAATGCAATTAACAACTCATACTTGCAAGAAGATTTTCTTTACTGTGCAAGTGCCCAGAGTTGCTCCAAGGCTATAGGCAACCAGGGAGGGGAGGGAAAATGCTGCCCGACTGCACCCTCCCAAAGCAACCTCGGAGGTTTTCAAGCTTGTCTGGAGAGGTGCTTTTGTTCTTCCTGCATCAACTCAGAAAATACAGGCTGTCCCCAGTGTTGGATCGGGTAAAGGAAGGCACAAAAAGGCTTCAGTAACAACAGCTCTTTATTGCGTCAGGTAAACATCCAGCTGAGAAAGGGTTGGACAGCATCCCCTTTTAAAGGGATCTGTCAGACCCTTGACCAATGGGATTAAACCTGTGTTCCCGCCGGGACAGAGGACTTTGGTGGAAACCTCTATCAGTGGGGGGGGAATATCTAACACCCCTCCCCTCTAAGATAGAACAATCCAACTGGGGACATAGTCACGCAGGTAGACGGGCTTTTGCGTAGCTCTGCCTGATCTGTGCAGTTTAGTGGGAGTGGTTTCTTTGGAGAAGTTGGATGGACTTGTTTGCTCCGCAACTCTGCCTGGAAGACACTCCTAGAACGTTTCACAGGCCGCGGCTGGAGCTTCTGGAGTTGACACACTCAGAGCTCACTACAGGCCTGCATCAAAATCAGATAAGTCCTCCAACATACCCGGGCTTGAATTGGATGTGGAAGGACTGCTATTTCGTTTTGTAGGGCTTTGACTAGTTCGTACAGGTTGTCTAAGTGTGCAATTGGAAACGCGGCTACGGAGTTGGTCAATATGCCTTCTCCAATTCCTACCATCCTCGAGCTCTACTAAATATGATCGAGGACCAGTAATTCCAATTACCATGGCAGGAATCCACAGCGTTTCCCCAGTGTAGTTGTGGGCGTATACCGAATCTCCTATGGTGAAAGATTGAACCTTGCTTGTGGAGTCAGGGGGTGATGAGATAGAATAATTTGGGTGTAACCGGTCTAAGTGTGACCTTAGGCAGTGTCCTATGAGAACTTCAGAGGGGCTTCTTCCAGTGGTAGCACTGGGTGTGATGTGCTGAATCAATAGGTAGTGGTCAATTCATGTTTGCCAATCACCTGGGCCCACCCTGGCAAGGGCCCCTTTTGCAGATCCTACCATTCTCTCCACCTGACCATTGGAGGTCGGATGGAATGGCACGACCTGGGCATGCCTGATTCCCTGAGATGCTAGGAAGGTCTCGAAAGGCATAGCCGTAAATTGGGGCCCGTTGTCAGAGACTAAGATGTTGGGCAGGCCGTGCGTGGCGAAAAGTCTCTGTAGTACCTTGATGACTGCTTCCGCTGTAGTGGAAGTCATCAGGACTACTTCTAATCATTTTGAGTAAGCGTCCACAACTATGAAGAAGGTTTGGCCATGTACCGGACCAGCAAAGTCAATGTGCACCCTGGACCATGGTGCTTGTGGTCACTCCCACTCCTTAGCGGGCGCCTCTGGGGGAGCCGGTCTGGACTCCTGACACGGTGTGCATGTGGCCACCCATTCTTTGACCTCCCTGTCCATGTTAGGCCACCATATGTAACTCCTTGCCAGAGACTTTATCTTGACAATCCCAGGATGCCCTACATGTAATGCTTCTAGCACTGCAATGCGCAGTGTAGTGGGAATTACTATCCGTCCCCCCACAGCAAACATCCATTAATAACCGACAGTTCATCACGCTTGGCAAAATACATTTTGAGGTGCGCTCTGGCGCTGTAGGGTCTCCGTTGATTTGGCGGCTGATTCGGATGCCCTAGCTTTGTCTAGTGCGATTTGCAGAGAGAGGTTGGATTTAGCGAGTAGCCTCCTCTGTAAGATAATGTCTCGCATGCTGTAAATTATGTGGTCGAGAATCAGCTCGTCCAGGTCTCGGTACTTGCAATATGCTGCGGCTTTCTGGAGTGCAGCCACATACTCATTGACGGATTCGCCCTCCATCTGGTTTTGGATGTTATATTTGTGCCGGCGAACGTACTTGGATGGCTTGGGCGCGTAGTGGGTCTTCAGCATCTGTTGTAATACAGACCAGGATACCGCTTGGAGCGGGGTCGGTTCTGAGAGATTTTTAGCCATTTCGAACACTTCCCGGCCACAGTAACCAAGGAACATGTTCTTATGGGCTTCTGGAATGCTCATGAGATCGTTTGCCTCGAGGAAACATTTGAATTGTAGCATGTACGATTCCCAGTGCTCCGTCACTGGATTATACGGAGTTGGTGGTGCATGCATAGTCATCCTGATTCAATTTCTTTGTTCAGCGATGGCTTGCTTGATGCCGCACAGGATGCTCCTGGCTAGAGGTACTTGCAGGATCACCTTTGCTCTTTTTGTCCACCTAGTTGCCTTCCAATCCGACCTTCGTCGCCAGTGTTGGATTGGGTAAAAGAAGGCACACAAAGGCTTCAGTAACAACAATAACAACAATTTCAGGGACCTTCAGGAGGCTTCCCTGAAGCCTCCGGGGCAGTTAAAACGACCCTCCGAGCAAACAGGAAGTCTGTTCCTGAACTTCTGGTTTGCCTGTAGGGCTATTTTTTTGCGCTCCAGAAGCTTCAGGAAAGCTCATGAAGCCTCTGGAAGGCCTCCTGGGGGACGGGGGAGGCTCTTTTCACCATCCCCAGGCTCCTATAAAGCCTCTGGAGCCAGGGGAGGGCAAAAATCACTTTAAAAAAGGGTGAACTCAGCTGGCCTGTGCGCGCATGCACGCTGTCCAGATAACAGGGCAGCACCTCACGTGCCCTGACAAATGGCTCCACGTGCCACCTGTGGCACGCATGCCATAGGTTGGCCATCACTGATATAGATCCTCCTCAATGGGCCCTTGTGGCTCAGCCCCTTAAGGGGCTAAATCGGGGAGGAAGATAGTCCCGAGAGAGCCCTCAAGAGGATCCCCCATAACATCCCTGATTGCCCTGGGATATAGAGAAGGAGATGTTGATATCTTCTTTCTAGAGTGCTTAGAAGGCTCTGCAGGAGACCCCTGAGAAGAAGGGGAAGGGCTGAATCCTGTGGCTGGTGACCTGGACCTATGTAAGGGGCTAGGCCTGCTGGCATGAGCCTCTTGCTGCCTGCCTGGGGCCACCTCCTGAACCGTAGCCCTGGAAGGCTGCTGGCCAGCCAGGAGCTTGGAAGTAACTGCCCTGGTCCATGGCCTGAGATTGCTCTCCTCTGCCCCTGATTCCTGGTGCTCCCCTGGTGAGCCTGGCCCAGCATCAGCCCTGGTGGTCGCCATCATACTCATGATCTGGCACCGCTGACAATGCTGCTTTAAACATGATTGCGATTGCGGGAGATTCCTCGGCTGCTTCTGGCGTTGGATGGCTCACCCGGCCTCGATTAGTGGCCACGATACTGGGAAACCACTTGTACAATCGGTGCCACTTCCAAGATGGCTGCCACCTCACGGCACACCTCATCATCACCCAAGATGGCCACTGCCATCCGGATCTCCACTATGCGATTGAAGCACGCCTTCTTCTTACTGCAGAGTTCCGCGGGGCACAGACCAAGCCACCGCGCCTCTTGCCAGGGCAGCCACTCCTAATGAGCTGCAATTTGGAGCCTGCTACCCCTGAATTAACAGGGACCGTGCAGTGCTCCACATGGCAATCAGGTTGGAGCAACAATGCCAATCCGGTTCTCCACCCATGCCAGGTGACGAGATTGGCCCCTTTATCAGCCAGCAGCTCAGGCAATTTAGAATTTAGTATAGCCAATTATTCCAATTTTAACAACATTAGTTTCCTCAAGCAGGAGCCAAATAACAGTCTGCCTGGACCAAAGACTGAAGGAAACTGTGGAGCCAAAGGAAGAGGCTTGGTCCGGGGCCTGAGATCGCTGTCCTCCGCCCCCGGAAGGAAGAGGCGTGACAAAGAATTTCCCTCAGTCTCTGGACCAATCAGGCTCTGTTGATATCCACGCGTAGCCCCTCCCACATCAGACACTGGAAACAAGGTTGCTACCTGGCCCCTCTTCCCTCAGTCTCTGCATTGCTGCTCGCCACCAACTCGACCCCACACAGAGCTGTAGGTGTGCCATAAGCCAGGTTAATCAGGGCGGTGTGCTGCTCCAAGAAGCTGTGCTCGGCCATGGTGGTCTAGGTGCATAATGCTGGAGCTGGGACTGGTCCAGGGGGAAGTCGCACGGACAACCCAGCACCCCGAAGAGGTCCATGCAGGGCTCCACCGACTGCAAAGCACGGCACGAGTGGCAGAAGCCCCCGAACCCAAGCAGGACAATGCAGCTCCAGCAGCAGCAGCAGCCGACTGCCTGGAATCGGAGTGGGATGGACCAGCAGGCATTGTGTGTGAGGGCCCCGTGGCAGGCCCAATTTCAGGTGGCCAGGTGCTGCTGCTGCTGGAGCTGCATTGGGGGTTTCTGCCACTCGTGCCATGCTTTGCAGCCAGCAGAATCCTGCATGGACCTCTTTGGGATGCTGGGCTTCTTGGAGCAGCATGCCATTCTGATCAACCTGGCTTATGGCATCCTGTACAGTCTGTTCTGCGTAGAATTGAGTTGGCAGCAGGCAGCAATGTGGAGACTGAGGGAAAGGAGGCTAGGTAGCAACCTTGTTCTCTGCTTGTAGGCCAGAAAGAGAAGCTGCCTGTGAAAAAGCCCACAAAACAAAATAAAGGCGTTCTGGGGATCCCGCTCCCCCAAAAAAGACAGCGAAGAGCACCGGCCTGGCACGTGTCCCCCTTCAAAACATTTGGCCACTGTTTTGGAGGGCATGGGTTGGTGGTGGGGGTCATGTGACTAAGTCTGCATGAGTGACATCAAGTTGGCCATGCCCAGTCAGTCACATCCTGCCCATCTAGCCACACTCTTCAAACCAGTAGTAAAAAAATTTGAAACCCATCTCTGGTTAAGAGAATGCAAGTTCTTTCAGACAGCTCTAAATTTACAACCATAAAAAAGCCCAGAATTTCTGTTATAAGTCATTATGTTCATAAGTTGAGGTACCCTTATGCCTAAACCCAGTTTTGCAACTTTTTACTTGAAGAATTAAACAAATAACACAGTTATTAAGCAAATTCATATATGATAGTCCTCAAGGGATGACTCTAACAGAGTAATCAAAATTTATAACATGAATTGGAAGAGCAACAATAAGAGAGATTCATTCAATTAGGCCTTCAGTTGGCAGCAATGAAGAGGGGGAAAAATGATGTGCCAGCTGCAAAGTCCCTGAGTGTTACTGATCATGTCACCAGAGGTGGAACACATGTCAACTGTTGCTTATCCCACAGGTCCTCAAAATATGGCCCACGGGCCACATGTGGCCCACCGAGGCCATTAATCCGGCCCGCATGAGGCTGCCCCTGCCCACATCGCCCTGTCCGCTCTTCGGCCGAGTGCTGGACTTAAGTTCGTGAGGCCCGCAGGCTGGAACTGAAAGCTAAGGCTAACAATTTTGGCCTGCAGAAACAGTCTAGAGGTGGGGGGAGGTGAAAAATGGGGTGCACAAGGCCTCAGGAGGCCACAAAATGGTCCAGTGGGTCCCTCACTGCTGCTTGGCCAATCCATTTTGGATTTCAGTGACTGCGCATATGCAATTCACTGTAAATTGTTCTGCGCATGTGCAAAGAGCAATTTACATTAAACAGTGCATGTGAGCAGTGCACATCTGGTGTGTGTGCTTGCTGGCAAACTGACAGTAGCATCGGCAGCAACCCACCGGGCATTCACAGGACTCAAAATGGCCAGCTTCAGAAATGACTGACTACAGGTCACAAATACTTCAGAGGTTTCTTGTAGTTCACAATTCTGAAACCTGTGTCATATGTTCTGTGATCTGAACCTGTGTCATAAGTACATTTTTGGGATGCATTTGCAAATTTGAACAGTTATTAAATGGCCATTTATACCTTGAGGACTACCCGTATTCTTATGGTGATTTTTTTCAGGAAAGCAGTCTTGTAAGCCAGACAAAAATATCATAAAGTGAAGTCATATGACCATGGAATGCTGCAACTGGCTATAAAGGTGAATCAGTTCTCAAGTGCTCTAAATCTATCATGAAACTCCAGAACCAGATCATAAGTAGTTGAGGGGGTTTGTTGTAATTTTAAAGAATTGCTAAATGATTTATTAAGCATGAATTAGCTGTAATTAAAAAAACTGCAATTTATAGGGCAGTTTCCCCAAAAACTATGTAATTAAGGACATATACACACCACTATTTAACATGGTGCGCCACATGAAATGCTAGTATTAAATTAAGAGATGCATGTGTATCAACCAAGCATCAATTTGTGTCATTATCACTGAGGTGGAGACACACACACACCTATTGCAAGTTATTGATGGAAGAAAAAGCTAGGTTTACAACCAGCTGTTTCTGTATTTTCACAAAACTTTCTACAGAATAGCCAATATTTTCAGTTTAAATGAGGACACCTTTCTCCTGACTTACTTCTCCTACATCAAATATAGGGTTTCCTGTCTAAGCAGGAGGTTGGACTAGAAGACCTCCAAGATCATTTCAACTCTATTCCATTCTATTCTAAATATCATTTGCTTACTGTGATTGCAAGATGAAAGGTACTTATAACACTGTCATTATTTATAGAAACTTGCAAATGGCTTGTCACATGGTTAAATAATGACTAATTTAAAAATCTTTTTAATATTGTATTTTTTTGTGATAGAGGTTACAAAACTAACAAATGTGTCATTTGTAACAAAGCTGTACAGATAGTCTTAATACATTGCACTGTTATATTTTACCTTCATTGTGAAAGGTGAGCCTTAGTGAAGACGTCTCCGTGGTCATGTGGCCGGCATGACTAAACCCTAAAGGCACATTGAGTGCTGTTACCTTCCCACTAAAGGTGGTCCCTATTTTTCTACTTGCATTTTTACATGCTTTCGAACTGCTAGGTTGGCAGAAGCTGGGACAAGTAAGGGGAGCTCACTCGATTACATGGTGCTAGTGATCCGAACCGACCTTTCTGATCAATGTCGTGCTGATATATCCTGATATTAAAATAAGAGCCTGATAAAATTAGAGACATTAACTGTCCGTTTGGCTTAAAGACCCTGTATTTCCATCAGCCACTTTTTTATGCTGAAGAAAGGCTTTATACTAGAAATCTTTTGACAATCGAAAGTTACAGGGCTATAAACTCTCGTTCACAAAACAATTAACAGTGGTACTTATTAAGAAATATAGAATAATATTATTGAGCTCTAAGCATGGACACATCTGTGTGGAAAATTTAAAATTGTTTAATTGGAATTGTAGCTTTTCAGTCTGAAGTTTTTCTTAGATCGCTCAGAATTCCCTCTAATGGTAAACAAAGTAGATTAAATTTGTAGAATATATACATCCCTACTATCTGAAATTAAATATTTGAAAACTTCATAATGGGTATATATTTCATCTTCATTGCAGATCTTAGTTTTGCTTGCAGAACTGTTTAGTCTAGTAAGTTTTATACTTTAATGATGTCATTTTGGATGTTGCTTGTGAATGCCAGTCATTTAAACAAGTAGTCCTTTTCTGACCATTTGGGCCTAGAAAGGACATTGGCCTTACCTGAACGTCTATTTTCAGAGTGGAGGAGGGAGTGGTCACGTTGGGTTTTATCTTAGCCTGATTGGTCCAAGACTGAAAGCAAAGCTATAAGTACTGGTGCCTTCCAATGCTGGCCCAGATTCTCGAAGATGAACGGTACAACTGAAACAACAAAAACAACAACACAACAAACCCCGGGAACGCCCGGGCCCTCCCCTTGGCCCCAACCAACAGAACTCAGGGCAGGTTGTGACCACTTCCTCCTCCACTTTGAAAATAGACGTTCAGGTAAGACCAACGTCCTTTTTCCAGAGTGGGAGGAGGGAGTGGTCACGTGTGGGACATACCCAAGCTAAAGTCCCAGGGAGGGATAACAAGAAACACTAGGGCCCAAGGGGAGCCTCAGCCGCCACCCCCTCCAAAACTCTCTGACCGAAGGATGCGTCCGCAGACGCGAAAGCATCCAGACGATAATGCCGGATGAAGGATGTCGGGGAAGCCCAAGTGGCCGCACGGCAGATGTCCTCAAATGGGGCCCTCGTGGCTCACGCCGCCGTGGTCGCGGCACTCCTAGTAGAATGTGCCGTGATCCCCGACGGAGCTGGCCGACCCGAGGCCATGTAAGCCTCCACGATGGCCTGACGCAGCCAACGGCCAATGGTAGCCGAAGACACCCTCGATCCCAGTGACCCTGGCTGGAAGGAGACAAACAGGGCCTCCGACCTACGGACCTCCGTGGTCCGCCGGAGGTAGATCCGCAGAGCGCGGCGGACATCCAACTGATGCCAGAGATGTTCCCTGTCATTGGCTGGGCCCGGGCAAAAGTCGGGCAGGACGATCTCCTGGGCCCTATGAAAGGGAGTATTTACCTTCGGGACGAAGGCCGGGTCAAGGCGAAGGACCACCCTGTCCTGATGAAAGTGACAAAGGTCGTCCCTGGAGGACAGGGCGCCTAGCTCAGAAATACGTCAGGCGGATGTGATCGCCACCAGGAAAACCACTTTCAGCGACAGGAAGCGTAAGTGAACTGAGCGGAGGGGCTCAAACGGGGCCCCCATCAAGGCCCTGAGGACCAGGGGAAGATCCCATGTAGGGAACCTGTGAACGGGGGGAGGCCTGAGATTAGCTGCCCCCTTCAGGAAAAGCTTGATCAGGGGAAACTGGGAAAGGGAAGAAGACCCCACCCCCCCCAGGACCGAAGACAGAGCCGCCACATGGCGACGCAAGGTGTTCTGTGAAAGCCCGTCCTCAAGACCTTTCTGAAGGAAATCCAAGACGTTGGGAATGGTGGCCCTATCGGGAGAAATGCCCCTAGTCGAGCACCATCGGACGAAGGCCGCCCAGGTGGAGTTATAAATGCGGGTCATCGACAGTCGCCGAGCCGCCTCGATGGTGTGAATGACCCCGGAGGACAGATGAGCCTCCCTCAAAAGCTGCCGTTCAAGAGCCACGCGGTTAGATTAAGCCATTGTGGCTCCGAGTGAACCAGAGCCCCCTGCAGCAAGACTACCTCCCCCCGCGGAATCCTCCACGGAGGAGCCACCGACAGCTGTACCAGGTCCGCGAACCAGGGCCTCCTGGGCCAATATGGGGCCACCAGAATGACCAGGGCCCCCTCTGCCACCACCTTCCTGACAGTCCCCGGGATGAGGGGAATGGGAGGGAAGGCATAAAGAAGGCCCGGGGGCCACTGGCTCCGGAGGGCGTTCGCGCCCTCCGCCGACCTGGACTGGAAACGGGTGAAGAACCGTGGAAGCTGGGCGTTCTCGGGTGATGCAAACAGGTCCACCAGAGGAGACCCGAACCTTTGGCAGATCTTCCGGAACAGCGATGGGTGGAGTTGCCACTCGCCGTTGTCCAGAGTCGCTTGGCTGAGCCAATCCGCCTGGAAGTTGGAGAGTCCCGAGATGTGTTCCGACACCAAGGACCATAGGTGTTTCTCCGCCCAGGAGCCCAGCCGCAGAGCCTCCAACCAGAGGCCCCGTGAGTGAGTCCCGCCCTGACGATTGATGTGAGCCTTGGTGGCCACATTGTCCATCAGGAGGAGCACATGGCACCCCTCCACCGAGGACTGAAAGTGACGCAGAGCCAGTCACGCAGCCTTCAGCTCCAGCCAATTTATATTGTGGCGAAGGTCCGAGGCCGACCACCTGCCCTGCGCCATCCGAGAGCCCACCAGGGCCCCCCACACGAACAGACTCATGTCTGTGGTGACGGTCACCCTGTCCGGCTCCCAGAAGCAGCAGCCCCGCTGAATGGCCGGGGAGAGCCACCACGCCAGGGAGACACGGACTCTCGCCGGGAGACGGAGAGACCGAAGGGAATTGCTCAATCGTCCCCTCTGGAAGGGGATGAGTTCCCACTGAAGGGGCCTGAGATGAAGCCTGGCCCACGGAACTATTCCGATGCAAGAGACCATCTTGCCCAATAGCTGTGACAGAGAGAGGATGGAAGTGGACCGCCTTGCGCGAACGCACTCCGCCAGGAGCCGGAGGCTGTCCTGCCGTTCCTGAGACAGACTTACCACCCCCAACTTGGAATCTATGACAGTCCCCAGATGCAGAATGCGAGTGGAGGGAGAAAGATGACTCTTGGCGAAGTTCACCGAAAAACCCAGGCTCTGAAGACTTTGAATAGTGAGCTGAAGATCCGAGACGGCCTGAGGAAGGGACCCCACCTGAACCAAGACATCGTCTAAATAGCATTGAAGCCGAACTGGCACAGACCGCAGATGAGCCGCTAGAGCCGCCAGAACCTTCGTGAAGGTCCGTGGGGCCGAAGCCAGGCCGAAGGGAAGAGCCCTGTATTGGTAGTGGTGGGACCCGTGAGAGAACCTCAAGAACCGGCGATGAGCGGGCAGGATGGGAATGTGAAGATAGGCCTCCGTGAGGTCCACGGAGGCCAGGAAGTCCCCCTTCCTGATGCCCTGAAGGATAGATTTGAGGGATGACATTTTGAAGCGCCTGTACACCAGAAACCTGTTCAGACGCTTGAGGTCTAGAATCGCCCTCCAGCCCCCCGTGCTTTTTGGAACCACGAAGAGATTGGAGTAGTGGCCCAGGCCTCGTTCCCCTAAGGGAACCGCTTCCACCGCCCGAATATCGAGAAAGTGGGCAATCGCCTGATCCATCAGGCGGCGGCGCTCTCGACTCTGAGACGGAGGGAATGACCGGAAGAGATTTGGAGGAGTGGAGAGAAATTCTAACCTGAGACCGTGACGAAACGTGGCTCGGACCCAAGCGTCCATCGTGATCTCGTCCCACTGATCCGCATAGAGGGAGAGGCGGCCGCCGACGGGACAACTCGGGTTCGAGTCACTTTCCTCTGCGGTAGGGACGGCCGCCTCCTTCACGAAAGGGCCGCCGAGCCTGGCCCTGGAAGTGGTTCCTGTCCTGAAAGGACTGCCCGGAAAACTGCCTATCAGCTGGGAAGGAAGAAAATCGCTGGTTATAGCCATAATCCGCAGCCCTATACCTTTGCTTATGGAAAGGACGTGACTTAGTCTCGGGTTTCTTAGATGTAGAGGGAAGGACCTTCTTTTTGTCCTTATCCTCCACAAGAATGGGAGTAAGGGCCTCCTCGAAAAGATTGGGCCCTTTGAAGGGGACGGCCGCCAGATCCCATTTTGCCTTGTCCATCTGCCAGTGACGCAACCAAAGAAGCCTACGAGAGGTGACAGAGGTGGCCAAGGCACTGGAAGCAAACTTGACTGTATCCAGGGTCGCATCAGCAGAGAACTGGCAGGCCGCCATGATCTTAAACAAATTCTGGTGGATTTGTTCGTCCTGGATAGGAATGCGCTCCTGAAGCTTCTTAAGCCACATGACTGTGGCACGGTTAAAGTAGGAAGCCGAGGCCGCGGACTTAATAGCCCACGCCGTGGTGTTAAAATTCTTCCGCAAGGTAAGCTCTGCACGCTTATCCTCCGGTTTCATCTTATCCGCCGCGTCGCCTGACACCACCGGAGAGGAGGAGACCAGGGCGGCCACCGGGGTGTCAATGGTTGGCAGCTGAATGGCCTGGGCAAAGGTCTGTTCCACGTTATAGTGCCGGTGGTCATTACTGCCAGGAGCCGAGAAGTTGGAGGGGCGAGCCCACTGGTTGGTCAAGACCTCTAAAAACAGGGGAGGAGCAGGGATCTCCTCCTTGTTGGTGGCTGTAGCAGAAAACATGGCCATGTCAGGATCTCTAGGGGGGGCACTGAAGGATCCCCCGTCCCAACCTTAGTGGTCTGCCGTGCTTTGTCCAAGAGAATTTTAAACATGGCTGGAACAAAGAGCCCTTAGAAGAAGGCTCATCAGAAAGGGCTGTATTCTCATCATCCGAGAAGCCCATTTCCTGGGGAATCTCCCCCCCCCAAGAAAGAAGCCTCACTGACCATGGAAGGAGAGGAAGCCCGATACTGAACCCTGCCTAGCCTAGAAGAAAAGGATCCCTTGTCCCATTGGGCAATGCCCCGTGAAATGGCTGCAGAAATAAGTCTTTTAATCCCTCCAGGAAGATTCTCCAGATCCTCCACATCCCCATAAACAGAACCAGGACCCTGGGGAGCCAACCTCTGAGAGGAACAGGGGCCCCTGGACGTACCCTCCAGGGGATCGCCTGCAGGGGATGGAGAACGCCTCCTCCTGGAGTAGGCCCGAGACCTGCCAGGAGAGCTTGAGGAAGATGCCGGGCTAAATCCCCTAGGGGAAGATCTGCTGGACATAGGCCCAAGGGGAGACCTGGACCTGTCCCGGGATAAAGGCCTGGCCGACTGGGCCTGCCTCTCTGCCCTCGCAAAAGTCTTTTCCAGCGCCCTATGCCGCCTGGCCTCCTCCCTAGTAGAGGACCTAGAAGGGCGCCTAGTGACCAAGGATCCCTGGGGGGGAGCCCCCCGCCCCACCTCCTGATCCAGGGCTTCATCACCCCCAGCTGGGCCTGCCACCTGGCCCTGGGGAATCTCCGCTCCCTCTTCCATTCCCCACTCATGTGTCCGACGAAGGGAGCTGGAACCAGGCCTCCGAAGTCCCACCGGAACCAGGGCCTGAAGGTCTGTGGAGAGAGCTAGGCCCAAGGCCTCGTGCTAGGCCTCACTCAAGAGTCAGGCCGAAAACAAGGCCCCGCGCACGTGGCAACCTCCCAAAATGGCCACCAGAACTCCGTGCGTGGGAGAAAAGGCTGGCAAATAACTCCAGCAGCTCAGCCGGGCTTCCAGGAGCTGGTGCTGCACTGAATCAAGTCGGAGAGAGCTACACGGCACCCACGCACGCTCTCCTCACCCCCGCTCTGTCCCCACAGCAATCTGAACAATCCGGCGGTGCGGCAGCCGCCTGGGGCGATCAGCTGTGCAGCGGGCGGCTCACAAGCTCCACGTGGCGCCGAAGCCACTCCTGCCGCCGCTGCTGCAAAAGGAGCTGCTTCTAAAGCAGCAGAAATTGGAGCTGTCACCCCCGCACTCCCGGGGATAGGGCTGAGGCTCCTGGCCCGCGGGGGGGAGGCCAAACGCCCCACAGGGCCCTCCCCAACTGCCCGAGGCAGAGATCTGTCCCTTGGGGCCGCAGCAGTACAATTTAGAAGTTTGAAAGAGTTTTAAAGTGCCCAATTAGCCAAATAAAAACCAGATCGCAAAACAACTAAAACAAAAGGAAAAAATCCTACCTAAACACTTTTCTAATAGTATTTGGACCAAGACTGAGAGAATCTGGGCCAGCATTGGAAGGCACCAGTATTTATAGCTTTGCTCTCAGTCTTGGACCAATCAGGATAAGATAAAACCCACATGTGACCACTCCCTCCTCCCACTCTGGAAATTCTCATTTGTTAAGTGATCATTAAACAAGATACATCATTACCTCACTCAGTGAACAAAATTCCAGCTCCCCCAGTTACAATCAAGGGACCATATAGATTGTTAGGTGGAGTGCCAGAGATGGCCCAGAGACCTCCAACTACTTGGAAGGCTTGGGCCCTCTCCCCACATTACCAGGGAAGATGGTGGTCACTAGTGTTTTCCTGAAATTTTAGTTTTTCCTTCAGTGTACCAAGAAATTTCCTCCAGAGGTGAAAATGCTAGCAAATGCATGTTTTAAAAGATCCCAAAAGCAGATAGCCAGTATTCTGAGCCTTTCAGAACAATAGCATTTGAGAGGGAAAATGCTGGTAGAGTGCTTTCCCTTCCCCTCTGAGAGGAAAACACTAGTGAAGGCCAATGTTCAAAATACTGGCCTTTGCTAGCATTTTCACCAAATTCTTCCAGCATTCAGGAAGGGGAAGGAAAATCTCTTACCAAGTTGAGGGGCATACCTGAAATCCAGTATCTCCTCCATCTTCCACTTTCCCCACCAACTTCCCCACTTGACATTCTGGGGAAACTGGCAGGGAAGATTGCAAATGAATCTCTCAGGGATAAATGGATTAGTTAAGAGAAGAAAAAGTAAGAGAGATTAGGAAAAATAGATTTAGACGAAGTTAACTGTTTTAGATCTTTCTCAGAAAATACTTATAAAGCAGTCACTTCTTTTTCTAATGATTCTGCTTGTTTATCGTCCGATGCCCACATACCTCATGGTTTGATTTTTCTTGAGATTTCCTTAGACATTGCTATCACTACATTTTTATTTACTGCCATTTCTGATAAGTGTGAAAAGGAGATTAAGAGATTCTCTATCTTGCTCTAGCTAAACAGATGGCCTCATAAGATGGTTGTTATTTTAATCATTTGTAGATATAGAATAAAGGTGAATACATATTTAAGTTCTGAAAGAGAGTAGAAGTAATAATGATGCCAAAACAAATTTCATTACAAAACTGCCTCAGGAAAACAAGTAATATATTGGACAGCTTGGGAGTTGGGACACATCAGTGGTAGGTTCTGGCCGGTACGGCCTTGTACTGCCATAACGGTAATAGCTGGGTACAACTGACAATGTACCAGTACGGTGGCCCATTTGGCCCACCCGCCCGCGTTGTATCCATTTTTAAAGCAACTGGCCAATTGTGCACGTGCATACAGCTTCAAACAAGTAGCTGGGTGTTGCACGGGTGGTAGAGTGCGCAAGTGTGCGCAGTGTGTGTGCACGGACAGGATGCCCAGCTCCGTGCAGTGTGTACCGGTAGTGACTGGTAGGGGAACCCACCACTGGGACACATATAATGGAACAAAATTATTCATAGATGTAAAATTAAATATTCTGTTGGACCAAGATTTATATTAAATATTGAATGTTCTACATGATTTTGTCTGCCTGAACTGTGTAACTATCCATGTAAGGAATGATATATCATCAAGACAAAGAAGTTTGATGAAGACAGATCAATTGGTAGTTAAAAGCTATTACCAAAATACTGTCACCCAGAATTTTTGCAGCTTTATTCCTGTCATAATGTATTCCCAATTGCTTCAGTTATGAATTAGTACTCTTTTAGTCTTTCCATTCATTTCTTTAAGGCTGGAATATTGGACCAATTAAATAAAATTAATTAAAGAGAAACCAGGGGAAACTACAATAGAATGGTCTTACTAAAAATTAGGTTCTTAAAGACATACCACACAATTTTTATTATATGATTTCAAATGATCCAAATAATAAATTTTATTATGTTTATCAATATGCTTTCAGCAAACTCAAGTGTTTTTAGATAAATAAAAGTATAAAATATTATAATCATGGAACATTTTAAAATTCTTAGAAAGATTGTGCTTTACTCTTCTTGTTTTTAAGTATTGCACATATCCACATTTGACAGAAATAAGCAGATTCACAGAAGATTAAAAAGAAAAATATCTCTGCAAAAGCAGGTAAAATGTCTTTTAAAAACCTTCAATAGTCCTTTACATACATATCAGTATTATAAAACAAATACTTTACATGGCATGTATAATATTGAAAGAGATGACATGACCCAATACACAAAAAGCAAGTCCAATACATACATGTAAGAAAAAAAAGGCTGTGCTGAATTTTTATACAATTTTATACAACCTGAACACATTTACAAAATGCAAGAATAATTCTTTTGTTGGATTCTATATCTGGAGGACATCTGTGGAGAAAGACTGTAAAACGGTTCTATGTCTGCTTATCTTCAGATTTATGGCAAGTATACACCAAATTTCCATGTAGCACTTATAATCCAGATCAAATATTCAACAAGAAAGCTTTGTCTCCAATACTTAAGCCGTTTGGTGGCTATTAGTCCATGCCAGGCATGACAATTATAGCCAGATATTTCTGATGTCATTTATTTAAGCTAGCATTCTATCTGAGAGTGAGGCATCCTCCTTAAATTTAAGGAATGTTGATGCGTCTGCCGGATCCGGTCCTTCTGCCACATTAGGTTTTGCGGTACTGGATATTTCTGGGTACCATGTAAGGACCGAAAGGGGATTCTAACGTGACAAGCTGTAGCACGGCAGCGAGGCTGAGGCATAGGAGGGAGTAACAGCCAACGCTTCTTCTCAGCACAGTAGCGGTAGGCCTCTTTTCTGTACTGTTTATCAATATCATCACTGTTCTTCCATCCACCTATGATGAAGATATCATCTTTGTAATAGCAGATAGCTGCCCCTTCAATGCTAAGGACCTCTGATGGTAAGCTTTCCAGAATATCATCAGGTAATTGGTTAGAGATTTTTCTCTTGGCCTCTTCATGGTCTAGAGGATAGCTTCTGGGACAACAAGAAGCGGTGTGGTAAAAGTTGGTGTTCCCCACAACCATTTGGAAGCAGCAATAGTTGTCAAGGAGTGGCAGAGACTCACAATCTCGCCATTCTCGTGTGTCTGCATCATAGCGAATAATGACAGACCGTAAGCCATCTTCATTATCTCCATCATCTGGTGTGCGAGCTGCCATGTAAACAAATCTATTGTCTATTGTAATCACTTTAACATCCCGCAGTATCTTTGGGGCAGACTCTAAGTTGTGCCACTTATCTTGATCTGGATTGTAGACAGCCACTTCTTTAAAACCAGGGATGAAATAACCCCGCCCACCAATGCTATACAGATTTCCCTTTACTTCGGTAAGTCCAAAATAATGCTTCCTGGTTATGAGATTTGAAACCTGCTCCCAAACATTTCTACCTGGGTTATACCTTTCCATGGTTTTGGCAAATCCAGGCTCCATGGAACCTGCCACATAAAGATAGGATTCGGTTACTACCACAGCATGTCCATCAAGGTGATTGTGGTTATGCGGTAAATTCACCCATCTATCTTCATCGATAAAATACCCCACACACTCACTCAAGTAATCACCTCCCTCAGACACACCACCAATAACCATGATAACATCCATGTTTTGGCCAAAACGAGGCAGAGATGAGTTGGGGGAGTTAGCTTGTTGGCGTGTACCCATCTGAAAATTTTCACCCTTGAGAGCATGGCTTTCCACTGCTTCCAACACAAGTTTGAGGCATGCTTCATTGCTTGATACCAGCTTTTCAGATTTAACATGCCGAGTCAAATAGGTTGGTTTAATTTGTGATAGTCGGAGAAGCTTAAAGAGCTCTTCAAAGTACTTTTCTCTTTCGTCAGGATTTCTCTGGACCCACTTTAAAACCATCTCAAAGAGAATCTCTTCGGCATCCACTGTGATTTCTGAATCTGAAAGCCAGTCCCTAATAAGGTGAAATGGCAAAGTATAGAACTCTTCGTCTTCGATAACTTTGTAGAAGTTCCTCCTGATCATCTCGGCAGCTTTTAAAGCCAGCTGGTTCAAAGAGTACATATGAGCTAAGCTGTGAATGGCTACAGAGTTGGAGAGACTCAGTTTTTTCTTGAGGAATTCCCCGCAGAACTCTTTTAGACGTATTAGTAAGAACCTGCAAAACAAAAAGGCAATTTAGAAATTCCACCAGAGAATTATTAGAAAGTTAAAAACTTGTACTTTGCTTTCCACTAAGCTGACATTCAAAAATGTCAAGTGCCACTGTCTTTTTCTAAAAAGGTGCCAGGGCTGAATTTGTCTTTAAGTGTCCAGCAGTCCCCCTTCATGCTATAACTCAAGTAATTCAGAAACTACACTGTGAAGAAATGTTGCCATAAGAGCATTCTACCCTGGTAAGAGTTCAATGCTGCCATTGGGTGGATTTCTACACTTTGTTAAATTCTAATAACATCTTGATATGCATTATAGCAATGACCCTCCTTGGTGGCCTTCCCTAAGAACTCCCTGGGGGTAGGGTGGGGGGGGCTATGATGCCTCCTTCACCCGTCAAAACGCGGGAAAACTTTTCTGCCGACGTACATCAGTCGGTGGGCGGCTGGTTTGTCACCTGACACACTTCGCTCCTCCTTCCCGCCTCACCTGTCGGCCAACTCCAGAATCTCGTGCACGTTGCCAGGACTGACGCGGACGGTCCCCGTGTACATGAAGCTGATGACCGCCTCGATCGTCTCCGGGTCTGGTCCCGCTCCCGAACTCCATTTCCGTAACTCCACCCGCCCCGAGCGGGACTCCGCAAAGTCGCCCAGAAGGAGAGGAGCGAAGTATTCGGTGGCCGCTGCCAGGACCGAGCGATGCGCCCGGAACTCTCGCGGTGGGGGATCGGAGGAGGCCCCGCCCACTCCCCCCTCCTCCTCCTTTTCCTCATTGCTGCCGCCACTGAAAGCTAGCGTGACGTCACAGAAGAGGCCTAACCGCCGCTGCTCGTTCTGGCGGCAGGCGAGGTCGGAGCAGTGGGCCACGCACGAAAACACCTCCGAGTCAGGCTCTGAGTCTGGCCCCGCCTCGCCCTCCAGTCCAGGGAGGTTGACATCCGGCCCGCCGCCTCCAGTTGTCGCCATTTTGTTTTGTTTTTTTAAATCGATTCGAAGTTTTCCCGTTGCTGCATCGAATTACGTCACTTACACGATCATAGAGATGTGAACATATACTTCCGGCACTAATAGTGGCCGCGTGCTATCATAGATATAAGAATGATTAACATAAAACTTCTCACAAAGTTTTTTTTTCCTTTCAAAATTGGCTTCCTGGATATTTTTAATCTCTGTTTTCTACGTTGCAAAACAAAAGCTTTAAAAAAAAAAACATAGGACAAATCCAGGCTAGTTAAAGAAAACATCTTAAACTGTAATCCCAAATGGATAAGCCACTGTAGAAAAAGTATGTTCGGCTTCTTCAACAAATTGGAATCCGAAGTATTGTACATATTTGTAGGTTTTTGGATGTTGGCAGGGTGCTTGGAATAAAAGTTTTGGTTATATTTGTAACATATTCAACAGGTTGCCTATATGTTTCCTTCGTGGATCAGATGTGTCTAGACGACCCATGATACGCAGTTAAATCTAAATTAATGAAAGATGGAGTAATGAGAAATTCTGAAAATGAGTGTCAAGAATGAATCACTGGGAAAATGGATGTGAAAGAAATCTAACCCTAACCTAATCTAACTTTAGAATAGTTGAAAGTACAAGTCCTATATGATAAGGTATTAGAACGCATCTTAATCTCTTTGTCAAGTGTGTTAAAGTCAAATAGACTAGGACAAAACGGACAGGCATAGGCATAGGCTAAACAGAGTTGGAAGGTCTAGTCCAATCCCCTTCTCAAGCAGGAGACTATACCACTTGAAAAAATGGCTTCCAGCCTCTTCTTAAAAACCTCTAGTGATAGAGCACCCACAACTTCTGAAAACAAGCCGTTCCATTGGTTTAATTCTTTTCACTCTCCCGAAATTTATCCTTAGTACCTCATTGCTTCTCTTCTTAATTAGTTTCCATCCATTGCTTGTTGTCTTGCCTTCTGGACTTTGGAGAATAGGTTGACCTTGTGGCACCCCTAAAATATTGGAACACTGCTATGTCATTCCTTGTCTTTCTTTTTACTAGAAAGACATACCTAATTCCGTCAAATGTTCTTTATATACTTTAGTCTTCAACCTCTAATCTTTGATGCTTTTTTCTGCACTCTGTCCAGAATCAACATCTTTTTATAGTACTGTATGACCAAAACTGGATGCAATATTCTAAGTGTGGTCTTACTAAGTTTTCTAAAGCAGTTCTAGTACTTCACGTGATCTTGATTCTATCCCTCTTTAATGCAATCTTGGTGGCTGCCACACATAGAGCCAACAGAGCTAAACTGTTCCTAAATTACTGGCAAGATGTCTCCCTAGGCATCTCCTAAAGACTAGCACCTTACAAGGGTTTTAACTGGAATTGAATCTGAGCTATTTTATGTGACAGGTGCCCGATAATGGTCCTAGCCCCCTTGGACTAGGAGGGATTGAGTGATTTAGAATAAGGTCAATGAGTGATACTGTGGATACAATAAGAGCAGAGAACTAGTTTTGTTTCACCAATTTTATCACCATGAGATAGGCCTTAATAGGGACATGTCTAGTCAAAGTCATCCTTTGTTTACCTGTAGAGGCACTCTAGAAATCTTAACCCATTTCAAAATCCTCCTTTGTTATTTGAAGCAGAGAATGATGGGAGCAACCGGTGTGAGAGGATGATCCTATCTAGAGCCTCAGTGGCCTTCTGGTTCCAAGCCTTTACTAAGGCTTCAGTAAGACTATGCAGTAAATCCTTTAGGATATCCCCCCATTCTTTCTGAAACCCACTTGGGTCCATCGGTCTCGGTGTATGTCCAGTCTCTCTGCAGAGGTGGGTGGTGTAAGAGAGGATATGAGGGTGTGATCTGACCATTATAAGATGGATAACATTAAATTACCCACCAGAACACCTTGCCATTGCTCTGATAAGAATATTAGATCTGGTGTGTGAGACAAGAGTCGGACTTGTGACAATCTGGAATAGGCCTAAGACCATCATGCAGATCATGAATTCCTGAGTTGCCTCTGAAGCTGAATGCAGGAAAGGCAGACTGAAGTCACCCAGAACCATATGTTTGGGGCACTCCACTGATGAGGTATGGAGGGAGAGCGCTTTTCATGGGTTTGCGAACACCAGACAGTTTGAAATCACTAATCTGTATGTTGAAATAACAACATACAGATTATTGTACTTCTCTTAACACTTTTTTCTCTCAGCCAAAATTTTATTAAACACAAAATCTAGCAAAGATGATTTATTATTGTACGTTTTTATTTGAGTCAGGTTGTGATACATAAACAAAGCACTGAATATTGTTGTGAATACATTAAAGAGCCAGAGATGAAGTGTCTTGTGCATACAGATATATTGAGAGATCACTGTCTGCAAAAATAGTAGGACTTGTGTTTGTGCAACTAAAAATATTACCTGCATAAATGCAACAATTGGAATGCACACAAAGTTCACACATTTGGACATGAGCTTATGTTATCAGCTTTACATTTTTAAATATTATACCAGGTTTATAAAGGCTGATCAAATCAGGTGTAAGGCCCTCAGACCAGAAATAAAGTCTAATGATTAATATAAAATACAAGATACAGACAGGACAAATTTGTCACAAAATTATACACAGCTTGTAAGGAGAGTTTTTAAGATTTTGATCATACAGGTCCATTTGACTCACTCTAGCTTTTCAAGTCTAATGAGGTCCCAGATTAAAATAAAAAGCATTAACATTTGGTCAGAATTACCGAAGTGAGGGGAGGAAGACAAAAAAAAAAACATGCATAAAGGAACAAGCAAAGACAGTGCAACTTCTTTAATATATTAAATACAACAGGAAGTAGCGAATGTTTTGGTTTATCATTATGGAATCCACTTCTAAGCCAGAAAAGCCTTATATAGAATTCCAACTCAGTCTGTTTTGCAACCAAGCCATATAATGTAGTCATATTTATTGGTCTTCCATAAAAGCCAGTTGTTTTATTCCATTCAGTTTTCACATAGTCATATGCTCCGGTAAGACATAAGAGATATCGTCCCAAGGATGACGATACAGACCTTGTTTCAATCTTTTCTGATCCAGATAATGTCCTAAAATAAAATGTTTTTGATTTAATATTTCTCTTTGGATATAGTCTTTAAAGACATAAATGGTAGAAATGGAACTTCATTCTATTTATTCCCAATACCCACTAGCTAAATCTCAGAGCACTTATGCAAACAGAGGACAAAGTACAAATCAGAAGGCTTATGGTCTTTAATAGGGATAGTTTAGGTTGTTTCCTGAGCTTTAAGGAAGAAACAAACAACCCTTCAGTTTGTGAAACCCCTAAAATAATTCTTCTGTTTTGAAACAAATAACAGACAAAATTAACATAGTAAGTCTCCATTAAAGTTAACACTTGGTTCAACTGCATGCTGTTCCACCACCCCCTCCCCCACAAAAAAAAAGATTAGGGAAAGAGGGTTCAAAAATTGTGTTCTTGTAACCTCTGGTGCTATATTTATGACATCACTGCTATGCTGCCTATAGTTGTCTGAAATTTTGTGGAGAAAGGGGTAGCCCATACAAAAACAGCCTTTTTAGATGAATCAGGGAGCAAAATGACTACTTTAAAAGATTTGCCCAAGTAGAAGGAGATTTGAATCCTCTTCCATGTATATTGCATACACTTTTCTATCTAGATGTTGCCTGGAACGTTTCCTTCTTCCCATAGTTGAAAGAGACTAATTCGCCCAGATCACTCAGCTGGCTTTACTGCATAACATAAAAGACTCACCAATGAAACCCATGCTTCTACCAAGCACAAAAATGCCATTGAGGGCACCAATGTCTATATATTCATCAGCTTCTTCCCTGCAGTAAAAAAACCAAAAACAAATGATACTTGTTTAAATGTTACACTTTAAAATTATACAATAATATCTATGTTCAGAAAAAAAAGACAATCTTTTTAAATCGGCTAAATAAAGTTTCATAAAATCTGTAGAATAGACTTTACAAGACAGTGGCATGAGAAACATGGCATGGTTTCTTTAATATTGGGGCAAGGGCACAAGTTCACAAAATATCCCATACCATATTCTGGTTTAAGATGTGAATCCAACCAATTTTGATTTATTTAACATATTGTTATTAAGTGAATTACTCAAAGACTGATCTTCTATTATCATAAAACAGGATGCTCCCTGCTTTTTAAAAAATCAAATTCCCACAATTGGGGGGGGGGCACTTATATTAAGTAATTCAAAGTATAATCTTGTCGATTATTTTCCTTTAAACCTTAATAACCTACATGCTATATTTGCTTAATGAGGTTTATAAACCAACTTTGGTAGCAGAGTTAGAAAAAATAACTCCAGGCCTTTTGATTTCCAAGAGATGCTATTTGGGCTGAGATTTTAGAAGACAAAAATGGAGAAGGCAAATTACTTTTTGCAGAGGCAGTTGTGTTTTTAGCTAACTTTGTATCTTATGTTTTTGAAATATTAATTAAATGATATTTGGATTTGGATAATGTAAGATTGGATAAATGCTAACTTATGTATAACAAACTATGATCCTAGAATATTGGTGAGGCTTTCATTAACCACATTATGAACCATGGTCTAGATGCAGTCATTGTTAAGCATCTCTCTATGGTTAACAGTGATACATGAATGCAGACGCTGTTTATCCCATTCTTAGAAAAATTACAACACAAATATAACCCTAAGGAAATTAAATAGAATGAATGAAACTGGTCATAATGCCTATAGTGTCAATAAATTTCTTTAAAATATTTCCTTTATACATATGCATTATATCTAGAATGTCTGACATTATTATTATTATTTTTGTGCAACAGAGATTTATTATAACCAAGCTTCTAAACCATAATGAAGATTAATGAGAAATTGATTGCTCACCGTGTAAAAGAACCACAGTTCCTAAGTACATCAACAAAGGCTACACCAATAAATCCATCAACATTCAGGATAAGGTTAGGTTTCTAGATTGGAGCAGGTTGAGAAAAAATGAGATTTTAACAATAAGAGGAATTTTTAATCAAGATGAAAGTATCACCAGCATTGGTGTTACCTCTTAATGGTTACACCTCAAAAACAACAAAAATAATTTACTGCATATATAGTTATTTTTAAGATCCCTTATGGTTGCCCTGAAGGCAGAGTTTTGAAAGTAATTCCTAATTCTGTTAATTAAACTACAATTTGTAAAGTTCCTTACATGTAAGCTGACATAATTAGTTGACTAAATTGTGCAGTAACATTTTCTATCATAGTACCTTTGATTATTTTGTTTCTATTTAAAGTATATATTGTTATCAAGTTCTCTGTCTTGAAAATATAGGCAGCATTTGATGTTTTCTTTGGGTTCAGATTTCTATGAGAAAGACTTTATAAGCTAATGCAATGTTATCTGATGTCTAAGGTAAGCAAAAGAATAGTTTCCAGATAATGAAAAGGCAATATTTTAAAAATAGGAAATACATGCTCTTTTATCCCTCTGTCATATGCAATTTTTAAAATTTTTGCTTATTCATAATAATTAAATATAAAGGGACAGGAAGTTTAGCAAACTCCTGCCATTCAAATTTAGTAATGTTTATAATTTTATAACATATAATAAATATTTATACCAGTAGCTGATTAGTTTTAAATAGAGAAACCATTAGTTTTAAATAGAGAAACCAAGTACTTTCATGTTAAAACTGTCACAAAAAGATGTTACCTTGGAAGTAGTAATTTTTTCCACTTCCAATGCATAATCTAGAAGAGGCGTTGCAGGAAAATGCTGCTTCACATAATCTTTAAGGATCTGAACTCTCATATCTGGGTTGTTGATCTACAAAGTTAAAAGAAACAATAAATGAAACCACACAGTTTAAAACTAGCAAACAGGATCAAAAATATTTTCATATCATGGCTAAATTCTTTGAAATCCTGAACTGAATTCAGGATTTAGGCTATGTTGCTATCAGTGAAAATCTACCACCTCTTTAAGCAGGCAAGCAACTTACTGATTTAACGCGGTGACCAATGCCCATGATTAATTTCCCTTCCTTCTTCATCTTGTTCACAAACTCCATGGGAATGATACCACTGTCAAATGCTTTGCTGAACATTTTTGCTGCTGCATCCAAAGCACCACCAAAACGATCACCCTAAAGGACATTGGTAAGCAGAGAAAAAGCCAAACTGAAAAGATTTTTCTTCTGGAGTAAGATCGGACACAGAAGATCCTATGATCAAACTTACATGAACAGGAGAAATAGAGACAGTATATAATAGAGCTTCTTTAAACAGCTCCCAACAAATCTAAAGAGGGCACCTCACTGATTTCAAACTCCTTTGCCTGCTTTGGATACAAATATTACACAACTCACGAAGTGAGTATGTCAGTGAGATATAGGTTAGAAAGCATCTAGCCTCCTCAATAATAATGGACATTTGGAGCAGAAAGGTGAGGTAGCTATTATAGGAAGAAACATTTTCCATGCAATCCATTTCCTTTATAGCTTTAGCTTATGGAGTTCAGTCACAAGTTTACCATTCTTCGCAATAGTTAAGAACAGGATCCATGTGAAGAAATAGAAGTTTTTTGAGCAAAATCAAACCTATCCTGGCAATTTCTCCCAAAAATGACAAATTTAATAAATGGGCTTCAAATATATGCTCTTATTTGCTTTTTGATATGATTGTCTTTTTTGATGTGTCACTATAAAAGGAAATGTTGTAATAAATTACTTTTAATATTCCACACCTATAACTACCAGACAAACAATAAATTTGGCAGTTTCTATTTTATCATCCCTGTTTAGGACTGTGTTTTTAACTAACCAGTTACTTCCGTCTGCTGAATTCACCTATTCTCCTAAGCAAGCTGAAAGTGACCCCATTTTACATGAAATAACCAACAGAAACCCAATATAATGTATAATGTAGCTTTCTCTTAAAATATAAAATTCTTTCTTATCAGCTTTGTCAACACAGCTCCAGAAGGATCAGATGAAGCTAAAACCAAAATGATGTCCAGTCCAGGAGCTTCTACTTCAAAATTGGCATACATTGTGAACTATAAGTGGACAAGTAAGAGCCCTGGCTACAAATGGTATCATGCACTAATTTCGGTTCCACCACAAATCCGCGGTAGACGAAAGCGCGGTAGACGAAAGCGCGTACGTGACATCATCACAGCGCGATGAAAACGGCACGCTGTGAGCGGTAAATTTAAAATTAACGCGAAAACCTTACCCTAACCCCCCCAAACCTAACCCTAAACCTAACCCTAAGCCTAACCCTTAACCTAACCCTAAACCTAACCCTAAACCTAACCCTAAACCTAACCCTAACGCTTAACGTAACCCTAACCCTTAACCTAACCCTAACCCTAACCCTAATCTTTATGTGAATCGGCTTGCTTTAATTTTATTTTTATTTTAATTTAATTTATTTTTAATTTTATTTGTCGCGCTGCTGATGACGTCACGTACGCGCTTTGATCGGGCGCACTTTAGTGGACCGCAGTTTTGACGGGTCACGCTAATTTCATCCACCTCTTGACAATGCTTACGATTGTGAGTAGGCCTGATGTAAGACTGGAGACAAGGTCCTTTCCAGCTCTTGCACAAACAATAGTGTTATGGGCTCCTGACACTGCTGGACCATGATCAGCTGTCACCATCAGACACATCTCTATAAACTGGCAGGCATATTTAGGCAACCTGAAGAGACAAAAATATTATAAAGTTCTCTCTAAAACAATTGCATGTTGGTTAATGTCAATTATTAAGATGTTATTACAAAGACAATTGGTAACTGTGTTATCATTTAAAAAAACAAACATTTACTAGAAGCTCAAAGCTTAAGGCAACCTTCTCTAATTTAATGTCTTCTAGTTGGATTGTTATTGCAAGACCTAGGCTTCCCAACCAGTATCTACAGAAAGTCAAACTGGGAGCAGATGACTTAAGAAAGCATTTGTAGTTTCCATATTAGAAGCTCTTCTTCAAGAAATAGCACACCGTGCACTTTAAAAACTATTTAGAAACAGGATAGGCTATTTGCTGAAGGGAAGATTTTAAAAAATGGGTCAGGAATATCTTACTTGAGCCATTGATCCCATTGATTGAGGAACTTTTACAACTTCTCACAATCTTGTCAGCTTCTGTTAAATCACATTTTGTTCTTTCTAAACTTTCCTTAAATTACAGCATATTCAAAGCAAGAGGCTCAGGAAACTACCAAGAATACCTATCAGTCAATACAGTATACACATTTTGATGAAACATTTTTATAAATTAATATTGGGGTAAAGGGAGAGCAGGGGGGCATCCATTTAATTCTAAACATGCTTATTATAATGCAATTGTCTGCAATATATGTCTGCAATATATTGTTAATGTGACATTTGTGTTGTTTTTCATCTTTTTGAATAACAATTTCAAATATTAAAATATGATGTGTAAAAAAAGACTTACATATAATCTGTCATGACTCTAAACCAGAATATTTTGGAAGTTTTCAAGTTTCAAATAATTCTTGCCTCCCTCATCCACTATATGCAGGGAAATGCTCCTGCATTCTGCAGAGAATGCTGAAAAGCCTTTTTAAGCAGACACTTACATAAAGCAATGCATCATTAGAGCTTCCAACATATCTAACATCACCAAAACTATGCAGAATTTGAGAACAGATCTTAGGATATACCTTTTCCTATAGCTGCATAGTATACAGAGAAGGGTTAGCAAGGGCACTATCAGAAATTCAATATTATCAATATTGTCATAGGTATAATTGCAGTAATCTCTGGAAGATAAACAGGTTGCCTGTATGTCTAAGCTATGTAAAAATTTCTCTTTTATCCATTTTACCTGTTATACTTTTCATACATATTTACACGATTATCCTGTCCTTTATTCAGTTGTTTCCATTTTTGTCATCCTCTCCTGACATCCGTGGTCAAAAGAGCAACTTTCAGGAATTAATGAGGTCAGCAACTCAATCCTCAACTGTTTAAGGAATTTGCTAATATAAGTAAAGGTAAAGGTTCCTCTCGCACATATGTGCTAGTCGTTCTCAACTCTAGGGGGCGGTGCTCATCTCCATTTCAAATCTGAAGAGCTAGCACTGTCCGAAGATGTCTCCGTGGTCATGTGGCTGGCATTACTAAATGCCGAAGGCGCACAGAGCACTGTTACCTTCCCACCAAAGGTTGTTCCTATTTTTTCTACTTGCATTTTTATATGCTTTTGAACTGCTAGGTTAGCAGAAGGTGGGACTAGAAACAGGAGCTCATTCTATTATGCGGTGCTAGGAATTCAAACCACCAAACAGCCAATCTTTCTGATCGACAAGCTCAGCGTCTTCGCCACTGAGCCACCGCTAATATAAGTACCATTTATTTATCCCGTATTTATGCCTAGAAGAACCTAGACAGCGGACTTCCGGGGGCGGAGCCTGTCGCCGAAGGGGGCTCAACGGAGCTCCTCTCAGAGATCTGGTCTGTATATCTAAATAAGATCAAAGATATCACCCCTTTTTGGCAAGAAAGGGGCAGGGAGAAGCTCAGTGGCTAAGGTCTATTCGTAGTTCACAGCCTTCTTCTTTTTTTTTTGCTGTGGACGGAGATTAGATCCAGCGTTAGCTGAGCTCTTATCTCCAGCCAGTTCTTCTCAGCTGCCTTTTTTGCAGCTCCAGACAGGAGACTCCCCCCTCAGGACAAAGCAAAGTTGTTTGAAGTTATTTATGATTAATACGAGCGGGTCCCACCCCTGAGAGGTTTTACTTTTATTACTATCTTAAACACCAGCCTCATTTGTCCTAGAGGCTTCTTTGTTCAAACGTGTTACAAAATGGCGATTTTTCTCCGTTGGTGACTGATAGGGGATGTACTTAGCCGGCTCTACCTTCCTGGAGACTATTCCTCATTAACTACCCAAAATCTATAAACAATTATTTTTTTTGGAAATTGAGGGGAGCGAGAACGCTGTTTATTTGTTTATCTTTAGCTTTTACTTATAATGGCTCCCAGGTCAAAGCCGAAGCGTCTTTCTACGAATGTGCTTAAAGAATCTGCTACAAAATCGCTGCCCTTGTCTCCTACGCCCTCTACTGGAGATTTCTTAACACAGGAATTTCTTTCTCAAATGCTTAATGACTTTAAACAGGAAATTAAAGAATTTGTATTGGAGTTATATGATAATCTAGAGATTAAGATTGCCCAAATGAAGGCGGATACGTTTGAAGCCATGTCTGCTTTGACAGATTACACCGCTGAAATGGAGAATAAATTGGAAAGCTTGGAGGAGGCTAACTCTAATTTGACTACTAACATCCAAACACTACAACAAAAAATTAGAGATACTCAAGAACAGCTTGTTATGATAAATTTTAACAGGAAGGCATTTGCAATAAGAGTCAGAGGATTGCGCGAAAAGGAGCGAGAGAATTTGAAACAGACTTTTGTTGAGGCCTTCAGCCATGCGGTGGGAAGCCCGGGATTTAATTTTGATTGGCAGATTCGAAAAATCTATCGCCAGAATTCGTTGGTAGCAGAACAGCGACAGCTCCCGAGGGACATAATCATATATTTCTCCACAAAAGAATCCAGAAATGCGATCATACAAAATTTTACAATAATAGGTTGCGAGTTGATGGGCAGGATTTGATTGTCTTCAAAGAAATACCATCCCAGATGTTAAAAGCAAGAAGAGACTATACTTTCCTAACTGAAGAGCTTAGAAACCACCAGATACAGTATAAATGGGAAGCGCCAGCTGGCATCACGGTCACATTTGAGAATCAAAGATTTCGTCTTAATTCTGTTTCGGAAGCTCGAGATTTCTACTATAAGACTTTGAAGGCGGGACTTCCTGACTCACTCGGAAAAGAGGAAAGACAAGGCGAAGGAGAAGGCAAGCAGCAGACCACATGGTTGCAAGACGGAGGGTGTAGCTCTCCCCCTTCCGGAGAAGCAGAAGAGCGGAGATCGAGGGTTTAGCTATGTCTTCAAAATATTTGTCTGGTTTAAGATACGGTAATCCTGTCTAGACCCAACAATTTGCAAGACATTCAGTCTCTAGACTACGATGTTTTCCTATTAGACATTCCAAAATATTTGTCAAAGTTGTGGATTGAATGGGGGTTTGCGGTCTCTCTCCGGTAGAAAAAGCGGAATTAGATACTGGTGGTGTGATATTGGGACTGAACTACGTAGAGCGGATGCTGAACACATACTTCACGGGACTTATATGTTTGAACTTTAATTTAAATTGTCCAGGACTTTAAAGTGAAGAGAGTGGAGATGGTAACTTCACTGAACTTTGGTTTGGGAGGAAGGGAGCTGGGTAACGCGGGGTAGGTGGAGGGGTAGCGAAAGCCTGATCAGATTATTTCGAGTTAAAAGGCAAACTGACTCTTGTGTAAATTATTATCCGAAAATAAGGTTAAGAAAGATTATTTGGAGTGACTACAGGAAGTAGTGGTAAATATCAGAGAAGCAAGGGACGAGGGTAAAATTCACGCGGAACGATCTACATTGTTTAAACTCTATTAGAAGGGAAAGATTGGTGAGATTATTTTGAGACAGAATGCAAACTGATTCTTGTGTAAATTATTATTTGAATATGTGGAATGATCCACACTGCTTAAATCCTACTAGAAGGGAATGTTTGGTGAGATTATTTTGAGCTAGATCGCAAACTGATTTCTGCATAAATCTGCATAAATTTTTATTTGAATATAAGGTTAAGGAAGATGAATTGGAGAGTCTACAGGAAGATGGGGTAAATAACAAAGAAGCAAGAGACGAGAATAAAATACATATAGAATGATTTATACTGTTTAAACATTAATAAAGATGGGGGGCTGAGCTTAATACAAAGAGTTTTTTCTTTTTTCTTTTTTTTTCTTTTATTTTCCTTTTTATAATTTGTAATTTCTTTTTATTTATTTTTTTCTCATATTACTTTTATTTTTAATCCATAGGATCATAAGATACTTCAGAAGGGGTTTGACAGAGGGCAGTGCCAGGTGTGGGCCCTGGGAAGTCGGGGGGGACTAGGGAGGGGGACCTACTGGGGGTGGGTGGTGGGTGGTAATATAGTTTCAATAAGACGAAGAATGCACTTGTATACGGTTGTCTCTTCTTTTTTTTCTTTCTTTATATTTTTTTCCTTGGGTTTTTTTTAATCATATTTTGTTTCCTATTTTCTATCTTCATAGCTCAATATTAATAAATAAGAGTTGAATAAAGGAATACACCAAGGGGAGAGGTAGAGGGAAAGAAGAGGGAGGAGCAAGGAGGGAGTAAGAGGGGAATGTAAGGAGGGTGAAAGGGGAATGCTAGGGTGAGGAAGGGGAGAAAGGAAGGTTTGAGGGGAAAGGGAAGTAGGAAAGGGGAGTGTTAGAGGGAGGAAAGGAAAGTTGGAGGGGGAAGATGGGGTGTATGGAGGATGGAAGTGTCAGGTGGGGTTTTGTTTTATGCTGAATGATGATGAGTTGTGTTTTCTTTTTTATTTTATTTTATTTCTTTTCTTATAGCAAATATCCAGTATATAAGTGACTGTAAAAAATTGAATGTGAAAATGAATAAAAATATATTTGGAAAAAAAAAAGAACCTAGACAGCATCTCTCAGAGAGCTAGACCAGCCTCAGGAATTTAGCTGTCAACCTTCAACAGTTCAATGGGAATTTTATTCCAATTATTTAAAATCTGTGTTTCACAATCTGAATCAGCACCAAAAAGACTCAGACCTCTCAAAAAAGAAAGGCAAGATAATATTGTGAAGTCCCACCCACCCAAAACCAACAGAAAAACAATTTACCTTCTCTGGAACCACAGCAGACCCAACACACCACCAATCCCCATATCTTCCTTGAAGACCTCAGTGATTGGCATGCCTGCATAGATCAGTTCCTGACCTCGCTCATCACAAATGCTAGTCATGAAAGAAGCTGGTTTCCGAATTAAACCAAGCTCCTAGGAAACAAAAAATATGGTTAAAAAATTCCAAACACGACAGCCCTGTCTTAATTTTCAGTGAGCTATTAGACTAGTATTAATTCAGACTCCTATTAGGCTTACACGGGTAAATATTCTTCCATAAAAATAATATGTTCTAGTGAAATCTAGTTTCAAATATTTTACTACTTGAGAGATTAAGTAGCATATCATGTCCACCTTTCTGATCATTACAGTTTCTAGGATCCAAAGTCAAATGATACTGAAAATCAGCTACCTCTTTTTGCCTAGGGATAGGGCCAGCCCTGTTTTCAGGGAACATGCAGGATATGTTAAGACCAGTCCTTTGGACTAGTCTTCTACATAAAATAAATGCTTTCCCATAAAACAGTGTTGACTTACTGATGACCCCATCTATGTTACTTAATGGTAAAATTCAAAGTGTACCATCCCAATGAAAGCATAAACTTTATATAATTAATTATATGTGTTCTCTCTCTCCCTCCCCCCCCCTCTCTCACACACACAAATGATTCATTTGCAAGAAGTAATGGACAGGACTAAACTGACCAGCTAATTATAATCAAATGTATCAGTAAACACTTTTATAAATTATCATCTAAATCAGGATCCCCAATCTGTCGACCACAGCCCACTACCATCCCACTACCGGGTGAGTGGTGTGTTGGCGCACAAAGCCCAACTCACGTGAGCGCCAAGCATTGGCCTCACAGCCTCACTTGTGCAAATAGGGGTGCCAGCACTTGCAGCCCCACTCATGTGATGGGCAGGCACCAGCAATTACAGACCTACTTGATGACAGCTGAATGAAGCTCTGCACGCACACACATGCACCTGCCCCTTACACAAAACACCCATCAAGTCACCAACCCGGAAAGGTTGGGAAAGCTGATCTACATAGCATGTTTTAAGAATTTCAAGTTCATTCAGCCACTCACCTCCCATGTGTACCTCTTCTAGACTATTAAGAGTAAACCTACCCTTGCCCATGAGTAATCCATTGGCACAGTTGGAGGAGGAACTTCCTGTGCTGGCTCAATTACTCCCTTAGAAACCAGATCCTCATACACTGACCTATCGAAAGGAAAGAAAACAATGTTAATTTCTTATAGATTTACCCAATGATTATTTACTGGGTTTGTGTTACATCTACTTTGAGGATTATCTCTTTATACTCATGGATAGTGACCTCTAGGTCTCCACAAAGCCAATAATCAATTAAGAATCAATCCCCTATTCTTATATATGTATTTATATTTTGTTACAATTATAACCCAAAATTCCCAAATTCCATAAGTTTCCAAATAAAAATAAAGACTTTTGCAACTGCTTGGAAGAATTTAATTTCTAACTCAAACTAAAATCTATCTTTAGAATAGTATATATCAGTTAGTCAAACATAAATGGAGGTATAAGAGTAACATGTATAAATATTTGAGTTAAAATACTTGAGTTAATATGAATTATGCTTGATGACTGTGGAAGAGAGGCATGAAAACCTTTTGTAACCAACTGATACACTTTCTACAATATGTATGGATGAGAATTTTTTATGTTGTTTCTTATGTTTAAAAATAAAATAAAAAATTGCCAAAAAAAGAATAGTATATATCAGTGATAGCGAACCTTTTTTGGCTCACGTGCCATAAGTGGGGAGAACGTGGGGGGGAGTAGTGTGAAGGCGTGCCGCACCCATAATGTAATGTGCGACACACAACCCAGTGCGCATGCGCACATTACGGGCACTCCCCCAATTTTTTGCATGCTTTTTCACCCTCCCCAGGCTCCAGAGGCTTTATAGGAGTTTGGGGAGGGCGAAAACAACCTCCCCCGCCCCCCCGGAAGCCCTATGGAGGCTTCAGGGAAGTCACTTCCTGTTTGCTTGGATCGTCATTTTGAGCACTCCGAAGGTTTCAGGGACCTTCAGGAGGCTTCCCTGAAGCCTTCGAAGCAGTCAAAACGATCCTCCGAGCAAACAGGAAGTCCGTTCCTGAACTTCCAGTTTGCCCATAGGGCCAGTTTTTTGCGCTCCAGAGACTTCAGGGAAGCTCATGTAGCCTCTAGAGGGCCTCCGGAAAAGGCAGGGGAGACTCTTTTTGCTCTCCCCAGGCTCCTATAAAGCCTTTGGAGCCTGGGGAAGGCGAAAAATGGCTTTAAAAAAGGGTGAACTCAGCTGGCCAGCGCGTGCATGCGTGCTGGCCAGCTGTCAGGGTAACGCCTTGTGTGCTCTGACAAATGGCTCCGTGGGCCACCTGTGGCACACATGCCATAGGTTCACCATCACTGGTATATATTATGCATCTCAGAAGGCTACTTCTGCTGACTGCTGGCTGCCTGAAGTTTGGCAGTTCGAATCTCACCAAGCTCAAGTTTGACTCAGCCTTCCATCCTTCTGATGTCAGTAAAAATGAGGACTCAGATTGTTGGGGGCAATATGCTGACTCTGTAAACCACTTAGAAAGGGCTATAAAACTCTATGAAGCGGCATCTAAGTCTATTGCTATTGCTTTTGCTATCTTCATTTTCTTCAGCTCCATATTCAAGATAAATGGATATTATATTATAACTTACTTGAATAAAATTTCACCTGACTTCTCTTTTTTGAGGATGATTTAAATACTTGTGTTTATACTTACTTGTTCTTATATTTACAAATAAAAAACAATACATTTCAGTTTTGCTGTAGCTCAGTCTTTCTGAAGCTCAGAGACTTTAAGATAAGTAGACTTACACGCCAGCTAGGAAATCTTGAGTGGAAGTCCACATATCTTAAAATTGCTGAGATTGAGGAACACCATTTTATGTAGTATTCAATTTCCTTTTCTTTAGTATGTACACTTGATGAATTATTCAATACATTATCTTTGGCTATATACACCAGATAAATTCTACTGGAATAAAATTAGCTATGTGCTACCATCTGTCCTTCAGTATAACTTAATTGAAGAGATCAGGTTGTGGAAATGGCTATAGGCAAGATAAAGCAAAGGATATATGAAACAGTCTAAAAGTTGTACTAAGAGAATTTTAATGATTTTATGCTACTAGCAAAGTTTACCAATCCAACCTTGCAAATTTTCACTGATTGAAGGTAGAAGGTGTGTTAGTGCTTCAAACAATAATAGGGGATACATTGCAAACCTAGTACCTCCTCATTCATTAGTGTAATTCATCTATTTTACTAAGCAATGTGTTTTTTTAAAACCAGGATTTATTTTGAATGGTTTCACCGAAGATCTTATTTCAAGCATAATTCATATAACTTCATGCAATGTGAGATTTCTACTCACATTGGGCTTTACCCATTTGTAAAAAATATTCCAGACTTTGCAATGGGAAAAACAATTCTTACGATTATAACATGTAGCCTGATTTATGTATCTGTCTACTGATGTTTGCACAAAGTTAAGAATAGTACAGAATTAATTTATAATTCTGGGAGCAATGCACCATCTAATCCATCAAAGGATAACTGACTCTATTCTTAAGTTCCTGATCAATCTTGTAATACTATTTATCAGACTGTCTTCAAAAGCCCAACAGATATATCATGGTTATTGTTCTAATGTCACTTACTGGATTACATCACCCAGCTCATCAAAGCTTTGTGGTACAAAGACACCCACTTCTTTTAATGCTTTATTCTTGGCTATAGCAGTTTCAGAAGCCTGATTGGCACATGCTCCAGCATGGCCAAATTGTACCTGTTATCAAGAAGGGACATAAAAAACATAAAATACTAAACAGAATAATGACAAAAAGAATGTATAATAAAACAAAGTAAAACTAGCTATAAATAGTAAAAACAATGTAGCCATACAATCATTAGAATAAGACTAGCAGTGCATAGAATAATAATTGAAAACCTAAAATTAAATCTAAAATGCATGTTGGAATAAAGCATTCTTTACTTGGTAGCAAGAAGACCATATGTACAAAATGAGCCTCTATGTTGAAGGAATTCCACATATGGGATAACCCTTTCCCCTTTGAAAAAAAGGTTCTTGTGGACATTTGTCTCATCTCATTTGGCAGGAACACCTGGCCTCAGATGAAGATCTTAATGATCAGGTGAATCAATAAATACACAGAATGCAAAATAAATAACTTGTACATGTTTTATAAATTTTTAAAGAATTAAAGTAGTGCATGTTGAATATGGACAATGATAGTGTAGATTCTGTAGAAGATACAAAGACTGGTTAATTACCAAAGGGGTAGAGAGGTGGTTATTAGATCTTTCATGGGGTTGTAGAGTAACACCAAGCTTTCAAAGTCTCATTTTATGAAGAAAGTGACTATTAAAAACAAAACTAATGAAGACTGTATTTTGGATGGCCTTCACCCTTAATTAAAACAGACTGATTCTGCCAATGATTCAATGATTTCCTCTTTACTACATATATTACCTCAGAAGAGAACATAGTAGCACATGTTCCAATGCACCAGCACACAACAGGTTTAGTGATCCGGCCTTCTTTAACACCCTTACAGATTTTGTATTCTTCTGTTCCTCCAATCTAAAAAAATGAAACAAAATTGGAGTAAAATATATTAATGCAGTCTGTATATGCTGTTCTTTAAAATAAGGCACTATACCGATTTCATCAATCCAGCCTTACATTTAATTTAATTCTATTAAATGAGAGGATTATCATATTTTTCGGAGTATAAGACGTACCAAAGTTTTGAAGAGGTAAATTAAAAAAAGTAGGTAGGTAGATAGAGGGATAGACAGGGAGAGAAAGAGAGAGAAATACCATAGGTAGGTAGGGAGAGAGTGAGTTGTTAGGTAGGTAGGTAGATAAAGGGATAGAGAGAGAGGGAGAGAGAGAGAGAGAGAGAGGGCAGAAGGTAGGTAGGTAGAGGGATAGAGAGAGAGAAATACAGTAGATAGGGAGGGAGGGAGAGAGTAGGTAGGTTAGTAGGTAGAGGGATAGAGAGAGAGAAAGAGAAATAGAGAGAGAAATACAGTAGATAGGTAGGGGGAGAGAGAGTAGTTAGGTAGGTAGATAAAAGATAAAAGGGATAGAGATAGAGAGAGAAAGAGAAATAGAGAGAGAAATACAGTAGATAGGTAGGGGGAGAGAGAGTAGTTAGGTAGGTAGATAAAAGATAAAAGGGATAGAGAGAGAGAAATAGAGAGAGAGAAATACAGTAGGTAGGTAGGGAAAGAGAGTGTGTAGGTAGGTAGAGGGATAGATAGATAGATAGATAGATAGATAGATAGATAGATAGATAGATAGATAGATAGATAGATAGATAGATAGATAGATAGAAACAGAGAGAGAGAGAGAGAGAGAGAAATGCAGTAGATAGGTAGGGAAAGAGAGAGAGTAGGTAGGTAGATAGGTAGATAAAGGGATAGAGAGAGAGAAAGAAATAGAGAAATACAGTAGATAGGTAGGGAGAGAGAGTGTGTGTAGATAGGTAGGTAGAGGGATTAGAGAGAGAGAAATAGAGAAAGAGAGAGAAATACAGTAGGTAGGTACGCGTTTCTGCTGGCACAGTACTTGATCAATGTAATTCTCATCAGTCAGTTAAAATGATTTCCAAAAGGGGAAAAAAAGATTTTGCACTCTGCAAACCTCCCAACGTTTCACGTTTCGTGAAAAACGGGCCTGGTTTTTGTTTTTTTAAGGCATGAATAGCCTTGGGGGGGGCTTGCAAAGTGCTCCGGGCGGGGGCAAAAATGAGCAAAAAACGGCCTTTTTTTTGCAAAAACAGGCCCATTTGTTGTCAAAAAAATTGCATGCATAGCCTTATGGAGGCTTATAGAGTACTGCTGGGGACTGTGGAGGGTAAAACGGCCTGTTTTTTGCTCATTTCTGCCCTCCCCAACCCCCAGGAAGTCTCTGAAAGCCTCCAAAGTGTATGCACAGCCATTTTGGTGAAGGGGCGGGGCTTCAGGAGACAAAAAATGCTGTATTCGATGTATAAGACACACCCAAATTTTCAGTCTCTTTTTTGAGGAAAAAAGGTACATCTTATACTCTGAAAAATACAGTAGATAAAAAGAAGTGTTAACAGAAGTCTCCTGATTATATGGAATAAAATATAAATCTGAATAAAATGGTAATAATAATAATAAATCAAGATCAAGGCATTTTTAAGACTTTATACTGATGTTAAATTAAGGAAAGTGGCTGGTAAATAAGAATACATTTATATCAAAATTAAAGTAATACAGATCAAATCACGTTTATTACAGTCAAAGGCCAGCGACTAGAACAAATAAAAACACTCAAGGAATATCCAGTTAAAAATTCTAGAACAGAATAAGAAATAACAGATTAAAAACTATATTAAAATTACAATTTTGCATCCAATCTCTCAGTTACACTTGGGCCTAACTGTATTATAATATCAATCCTTAAAATGTTAGGCCCATAGTCATTAAATACTAAAATGCAAAAGAGTAGTAA